>NC_140256.1:13495075-13655075 GCF_949987555.1 Borostomias antarcticus | reverse complement strand
GTGTGTTCATGTCCCGACCCAGAGATCCAGTGGGCCCGTCGGGGGAGCAGTGCAGCTCGGGTCTCCGCCCCTGGAGGCCGGCCCAGCTGGGACCAGGAGCCGCACAGCTGGTGGTTCTGCTGCTGACAAATTAGCTCTGTTCTGGTCCAGACCAATCCTGCTGCTGGTTCTGGTCCAGACCCAGGCCATTACCAAGATGGCTCAGCCCGTTGCTCAGAGACCGCCCACACACGCACACACACACCAATGTGGACCCCCCTGTGTGTGCGTGTGTGTGTGTTTGAGAGACTGCTGGACCGGACCAGGCCAGGTCTCTCTCTCTGTCTCTCTCTATCTTTCTCTCTCTCTCTCTCTCTCTCTCTCTCTCTGTTATTTCTCTCTCTCTCATTCGTTCTTATATTTTTTCTCACCTCCCTCCTTCTGTCCCTCTTCTCTTCTCTCTTCTTCTCCATCCTTCCCTCTTCTCCCTGTGTGTGTGTGTGTGTGTGTGTGTAGTGTGTGTGTGTGTGTGACAGTCAACAGTCAAGGAGAAGAGCGTTGTATCAGTAGTATTTGTCCACCCTCCTCCCAGGCCACCTGAGATCTGTTGTCATATTACTCTTCATCATCATCATCATCATTATCATCATCTTATCAATCCACAATCTATCCCATTCCAGGACCATCAAAAACTGACCGTTGGGCTACAACCAAACACACACACAGGCACACACACACACACACACAGACACACACACACACACACAAGCTAACTTTACTGCAATTCCTGGCATTTTTGGAGCGTGTTTCCTTATTGCTTAGTGAGGGAGCAGAGGAGCGGAGGGGGTTCTGTGACCAATTTGAAACAGTGCTGTACTCCTGGGTCTCTGTTTACCCATGGACACACACACACACACACACCGACTCCCACGTCTGTTTATCCATGGATGGTCAGCTGTCTATCAATAAAGTTACAGTAAGAAGCTCTGTGTTCACAAACCCTACAGTAACTGTATGTCCAGATTGTGTGTGTGAGTGTGTGTGTATGTGTGTGTGTGTGTAATCAGTCCTTCTGATTACAGTGTAGGAAACAGGACATGGTGCGAGGCGTGTGGTGCAGATAGGGCTGCCAGAATGATCAGTCATCAAGGCCATCACATCCTAAAACTAGACGTCTATTGTATACAACTGTGTGTGTGCGCGTGTGTGCATGCATGTGTGTGGGTGGGTGTTGAACTCCACCCCTCAGCACCCTCTCCACTCCCCTGACCCCCCCCCCCAACTCTCTCTCTCTCTCACATACATACTCACACGTCATGGGATTTACTCACATATTCAGACTTTAAGTGTACACACACACACACACACACACACACACACACACACACACACACACACACACATCTGCTTTCAATTAGTCCTCAAGATTGGACGGAAATTTCAAGGGAGTGTTGCACACACAACTCCATCTATCTGCATCTCTGTCAATGATAATTATACCCTTCCTGCTTCCAACTCTGCTCCGTCAGGAGGACCCTCGTCAATGTGTGTCTGTGAGAGTGTGTGTGTGTGTGTTTTGGTTTCTCATCAGTGACATGGGTACAGCTCTGCTGTGCCATAATCAACCTGGGCAGTAATCCTGTGCAGGTCACTTATGGAGATGATATGAAAACAGCCATGAACACACTTGCATGTTTGAACTGTCTCAAATGGGCCATTTGGAGTGTCTGTATGGATGTGCACGTGTGTTTGTGTGTGTGTGTGTGTGTGTGTGTGTGTGTGTGTGCGTGCGTGTGTGTGTGTGTGTATGTGTGCGCGTGTGTGTGTGCATGCAAATGTCTGTGTGTGTGTGTGTGTGTGTGTGTGTATGTGTGTGTGTGTGTGTGTGTATAGTCTTCTGGAGTGTGTGTAGTAGTCTTCTGTGTGTAGTCCGGACGATCCAGTCCTGTCCAAACCAAGCCAACAGACAGAGCTCAGGAGTCATTAGAGCTGAGTTGTAGGAGTCATATTAGATTTCAGCTGTGAGTCATTATAGAGTTCAGCTGCAGGAGTCATATTAGAGTTCAGCTGCAGGAGTCATATTAGAGTTCAGCTGCAGGAGTCATATTGGATTTCAGCTGTGAGTCATATTCAATTTCAGCTGTAGGAGTCATATTAGAGTTCAGATGAAAGAGTCATATTAGAGTTCAGATGTAAGAGTCCTATTAGAGTTCAGCTGTAAGAGTCATATTAGAGTTCAGCAGCAGGAGTCATATTAGAGTTCAGCTGTAGGAGTCATATTAGAGTTCAGATGTAAGAGTCATATTGGAGTTCAGATGTAAGAGTCATATTAGATGTAAGAGTCATTAGAGTTCAGCTTTAGGATTCATATTAGAGTTCAGCTGTAGGAGTCGTATTAGAGTTCAGCTGTAGGAGTCATATTAGAGTTCAGCTGTAGGAGTGACATTAAATTTCAGCTGCAGGAGTCATATTAGATTTAAGCTGCAGGAGTCATATTAGAGTTCAGCCGTAAGAGTCATATTAGAGTTCAGCTGTAGGAGTCATATTAGAGTTCAGATTTAAGAGTCATATTAGATTTAAGAGTCATTAGAGTTCAGCTGTAACAGTCATATTAGAGTTCAGCTGTAGGAGTCATATTAGATGTCAGCTGAAAGAGTCATTGCGGCAGTGGCTAGTTCCAGTGTGAACTAGAATGGAGAAGTAAGACGTCTCCTTCCCTCCACTAGTCTGGGGGTCCACCTTGGGCAAGTGGTAGTACCCCCTAGCCCCCCTACCTGGAGTTACTCCGATGGATCAAGAACTAAGAGGAAGAGAGACCGGGCCCGGAGGAAGCCCGGGGCCCTCGTCTGGAGCCAGGCCCAGACGGAGGGCCCGCCTGCGAGCACCTGGTGGCCGGGCTTACCACGGAGCCTGGCCGGGCCCAGCCCGAAAGAGCTACGTGGAAACACCATCTCCTCCGTCCCGTGGACCCACCACCCATGGGAGGAACTGTCGGGGTCGGGTGCGCTGCCAACTAGACGGCAGTGAAAGCGGTGGGCACCGACGGACCGGACCCGAGCGGCAGAGGCTGGCTCTGGGGACATGGAACGTGACCTCGCTGGGGGGGAAGGAGCCGGAGCTTGTGAGGGAGGTGGAGCGATACCAATTACACCTGGTGGGGCTATCCTCCACGCTCAGCACCGGCACCGGAGCTAAACTCCTGGATAGGGGTTGGACCCTGTTCTTCTCCGGAGTTGCTCACAGTATGAGGCGTAAGGCAGGTGTGGCTATACTAGCTAGCCCCCAGCTGAGCGCCTCTGTGCTGGAGTTCACCCCGGTGGACGAGAGGGTCGCCTCCCTGCGCCTTAGGACTGTGGGGGGGGGGGGACTCTGACTGTGGTTTGTGCTTATGTGACTCTGACTGTGAGTATTCAGCCTTCCTGCAGAACCTGAGTGGAGTCCTATTTGGGGCTCCTGCAGGGGACTCCACTGTCCTATTGAGGGACTTCAATGCACACATGGGCAATGATGGAGAAACTTGGAGGGGTGTGATTGGGAGGCATGGCCACCACGATCTGAACCAGAGTGGTGTTTTGTTGTTGGACTTCTGTGCTAGTCACAGTTTGTCCATAACAAACACCATGTTCAAACACAAGGATGCCCACAAGTACACCTGGCATCAGAACACCTTAGGCCGAAGATCGATGATAGATTTTGTTATCGTATCAGCCGATCTGAGGCCATGTGTTTTGGACACTCAGGTAAAGAGAGGGGCAGAGCTGTCCACTGATCACCATGTGGTGGTGAGCTGGTTTCGATGGCGGGGGAAACCTCTGGACAGACCTGGAAAACCCAAGTGTGTTGTGAGGGTGAACTGGGAACGTCTGGAGGAAGAGCCTGTCTGGAGAGATTTCAATTGCCACCTCCGGCAGAGCTTCTCTGGCATCCCTGTGGAGGTTGGGGACATCGAGCATGAGTGGTCGGTGTTCAAAGCCTCCATTGCTGAAGCTGCGGCTGGGAGCTGCGGCCTAAGGGCCATAGGTACCTCAAGGGGCGGTAATCCTAGGACACCGTGGTGGACAGCGGTGGTCAAGGAAGCCGTCCGACTGAAGAAGGAGGCCTTGCGGGATATGTTAGCCCGGGGGACTCCAGAAGCAGTTGCAGGGTATCGGCTGGCCCAGAGGGCTGCGGCTTCGGCCGTGACCAAGGCAAAGCAGCGGGTGTGGGAGGAGTTCGGAGAAACCATGGAGAAGGACTTTCGGTCGGCACCAAAGTGTTTCTGAAAGACCATCAGACACCTCAGGAAGGGAAAGTGGGGAACCATCCAAGCTGTATACAGCAAGGAAGGGACACTGCTGACCTCAACTGAGGAGGTTGTTGAGCGTTGGAAGGAGCACTTTGAGGAACTCCTGAACCCGACTAATCCACCCTCTACGATGGAGGCAGAGACGGAAGATGATGGGGGGTCATCGTCAATTTCCCTGGAGGAGATCACTGAGGTAGTCAAACAACTCCACAGTGGCAAAGCCCCAGGGCCCGATGAGATCCGTCCAGAAGGCGCTGGGTGTTGAGGGGCTGTCTTGGTTGACACGCCTCTTTAACACTGCGTGGAAGTCCGGGTCAGTGCCAAAGGAGTGGCAGACTGGGGTGGTGGTCCCAATATTTTAAAAAGGGGACCAGAGGGTGTGTGCCAACTATAGAGGCATCACATTACTCAGCCTCCCAGGGAAAGCATACTCCAAGGTGCTGGAAAGGAGGGTCCGGCCGATAGTCAAACCTCAGATCGAAGAGGAACAATGCGGATTTCGTCCTGGTCGTGGAACCACCGACCAGCTCTTCACTCTCGCAAGGATCTTGGTTGGGGCTTGGGAGTTTTGTGGACTTGGAGAAGGCTTACGACCGGGCCCCTCGAGAGGTCTTGTGGAGGGTTATACGGGAGTATGGGGTGAGGGGATCACTACTTAGTGCCATCCAATCCCTGTACACCCAGAGCGATGGTGGGGTTGCAGTTCAGTGAGCTGGGGATCACGTCGCTGCTATTTGCAGATGATGTGGTCCTGATGGCATCATCTGCCTGCGACCTCCAGCACTCTCTGGATAGGTTTGCAACCGAGTGTGAAGCGGCTGGGATGAGAATCAGCACTTCTAAGTCTGAGGCCATGGTTCTCAGCAGGAAACCGGTGGTCTGTACGCTCCGAGTAGGAAATGAGTCCTTACCCCAAGTGAAGGAGTTCAAGTATCTGGGGGTCTTGTTCATGAGTGAGGGAACCATGGAGAGGGAGCTTGGTCGGAGAATCGGAGCAGCTGGTGCGGTTCTGCAGTCGCTTTACCGCACTGTTGTGATGAAAAGAGACCTGAGCCAAAAGGCAAAGCTCTCGATCTACCGGTCTATCTTCGTCCCCACCCTCACCTATGGTCATGAAGGATGGTTCATGACCGAAAGAACGAGACCACAAATACAAGCGGCTGAAATGAGTTTTCTCCGGAGGGTGGCTGGGGTCTCCCTGAGAGATCGGGTGAGAAGTTCAGTCATCCGGGAGACACTCGGGGTAGAGCCGCTGCTCCTTTGCGTTGAAGGGAGCCAGTTGAGGTGGTTCAGGCATCTAGTGAGGAGGCCTCCTAGGCGCCTCCCTAGGGAGGTGTTCCAGGCGTGTCCAGCTGGGAGGAGGCCGCGGGGTAGACCCAGGACTAGGTGGCAGGATTACATCTCCGCAATGGCCTGGCAGCGGCTAAAGATTCCCCAGGCAGAGCTGGTTGATGCTGCCAGGGAAAGGGATGTCTGGGGCCCCTTGCTGGAACTGTTGCCTCCGCGACCCGACCCTGGATAAGCGGATGAAGATGGATGGATGGATGAATGGATGAAAGAGTCATATTACAGTTCAGCTGTAGGAGTCATATCAGAGTTCAGCTGAAAGAGTCATATTAGAGTTCAGCTGTAGGAGTCATATTAGAGTTCAGATGTAAGAGTCATATTAGATGTAAGGGTCATTAGAGTTCAGCTGGAAGAGTCATATTAGAGTTCAGCTGCAGGAGTCATATTAGAGTTCAGCTGAAAGAGTCATATTAGAGTTCAACTGCAGGAGTCATATTAGAGTTCAGCTGTAGGAGTCATATTAGAGTTCAGATGTAAGAGTCATATTAGATGTAAGGGTCATTAGAGTTCATCTTTAGGAGTCATATTAGAGTTCAGATGTAAGAGTCATATTAGATTTAAGTGTCATTAGAGTTCAGTCGTAAGAGTCATATTAGAGTTCAGCTGTAGGAGTCATATTAGAGTTCAGCTGAAAGAGTCATATTAGAGTTCAGCTGAAAGAGTCATATAAGAGTCCAGTTGTAGGAGTCATATTAGAGTTCAGCTGTAAGAGTCATATTCGATTTCAGATGTAAGAATAATATTAGAGTTCAGCTGAAAGGGTCATATTAGGGTTCAGCTGCAGGAGTCATATTAGATTTCAGATGTAAGAGTCATATTACATGTAAGGGTCATTAGAGTTCAGCTGTAAGAGTCATATTAGAGTTCAGCTGCAGGAGTCATATTAGAGTTAAGCTGTATGAGTCATATTAGATTTCAGATGTAAGAGTCATATTAGATGTAAGTGTCATTAGAGTTCAGCTGTAGGAGTCATATTAGAGTTCAGATGTAAGAGTCATATTAGATTTAAGGGTCATCAGAGTTCAGCTGCAAGAATCATATTAGAGTTCAGCTGTAGGAGTCATATTAGATTTCAGCTGTAGGAGTCATATTAGATTTCAGCTGCAGGAGTCATATTAGATTTCAGCTGCAGGAGTCATATTGGAGTTCAGATGTAAGAGTCATATTAGATTTAAGGGTCATTAGAGTTCAGCAGTAAGAGTCATATTAGTGTTCAGATGTAGGAGTCATATTAGAGTTCAGCTGTAAGAGTCATATTAAAATTCAGCTGCAGGAGTCATATTAGAGTTCGCTGTAGGAGTCATATTAGAGTTCAGCTGAAAGAGTCATATTAGAGTTCAGCTGTAGGAGTCATATTAGAGTTCAGCTGTAGGAGTCATATAGTTCAGCTGAAAGAGTCTTATTAGATTTCAGATGCAGGAGTCATATTAGAGTTTAGCTGTAAGAGTCATATTAGAGTTCAGATGTAAGAGTCACAGATTTCAGATGTAGGAGTCATATTAGATTTAAGGGTCATTAGAGTTCAGCTGTAAGAGTCATATTAGAGTTCGTCTGTAGGAGTCATATTAGAGTTCAGCTGAAAGAGTCATATTAGAGTTCAGCTGCAGGAGTCATATTAGATTTCAGTTGCAGGAGTCATATTAGAGTTCAGATGTAAGAATAATATTAGAGTTCAGTTGAAAGGGTCATATTAGAGTTCAGCTGTAGGAGTCATATTAGATTTCAGATGTAAGAGTCATACTGTATTAGAGTTCAGCTGTAAGAGTCATATTACAGTTCAGCTGTAGCAGTCATATTAGAGTTCAGCTGTAAGAGTCATATTAGAGTCCAGCTGAAATAGTCATATTAGAGTTCAGCTGCAGGAGTCATATTAGATTTCAGCTACAGGAGTCATTAGAGTTCAGCTGTAAGAGTCATATTAGAGTTCAGCTGCAGGAGTCTTATTAGATTTCAGTTGCAGGAGTCATATTAGAGTTCAGCTGTAAGAGTCATATTAGAGTTCAGCTGCAGGAGTCATATTAGAGTTCAGCCGTAAGAGTCATATTAGATTTCAGATGTAAGAATAATATTAGAGTTCAGTTGAAAGGGTCATATTAGAGTTCAGCTGTAGGAGTCATATTAGATTTCAGATGTAAGAGTCATATTAGAGTTCAGCTGTAAGAGTCATATTACAGTTCAGCTGTAGCAGTCATATTAGAGTTCAGTTGCAGGAGTCATATTAGAGTTCAGCTGTAAGAGTCATATTAGAGTCCAGCTGAAATAGTCATATTAGAGTTAATCTGTAGGAGTCATATTAGATTTCAGCTGCAGGAGTCATATTAAATCTCAGCTGTAAGTCATATTGGATTTCAGCTGTGAGTCATATTAGAGTTCAGCTATAGGAGTCATATTAGAGTTCAGCTGCAGGAGTCATATTAGGGTTCAGCTGTAGGAGTCATATCAGTGGTATGAGTCATATTAGAGTTTAGCTGTAGAAGTCATATCAGTGGTAGGAGTCATATTATGGTTCAACTGTAGGAGTCATATCAGTGGTAGGAGTCATACTAGGGTTCTGTTTATTTTTTGACGCAGCATGAAGAGGGAATGCCTATTTGTCGCTTACTCCCTTTCTCCTCCAGTTGTTGACCTGCAGTTCTATGTTGCTACCACAAGAGGCAGTGGTCCCCGAACATCAAAACAAAAAAACTCCACAGATTTCCCAGGTCAGCGGTGGCCGAGTGGATAGTGTGCTGCCTATCATTGTGTTCAATCCTTGGCGTGAACATACCAAGGTACCATGACATAATTTGTCACTGGATGTTATAGAAGCGCGCGCATTCTTGAAACAGTAGCATAGGAAGACAGACGAATTCGCCTGTGGGTACAAGCCATTATTAAGCGTACGAACTGGACTGAGGACATCATCAGAAATGATGGTATAGGAGTTATGTAACGAGCATGGGTCACATTCGTTAATTATAGACCCTTTTACAGCCTAGTCAGCACAAGTATGCGTGCGCATTCTTGAAACAGTAGCAGAGGAAGACAGACGAATTCGCCTGGACTGAGGACATCATCAGAAATGCCAGAGTTTGCGGTTAAGTTATTTGACTACCTGGTTTCACTGGAATGTCTGGTTGAAATGTAGAGTAATATCTGAAGTAACCTGGCTGCACGCTAAGCTAAAGCTAAGTTCAGGAAATGAAGCCCAATGATAGCTAGCTAACGTTAGCTAGTGCTAGCTAACATGCTAGCTAGTGTTAGCTAGCTAACTCAAGGCCTGGGGAGTCGGAGATACTGTGCACTTTCTCTCAAAGTGCATTAACTAAGGTTAGCTACTACAAGCTAGCTAGTCCTTGTCACCAACACTTGCCTCACAACGTACATAGCTAAACTATTCATACAGCAAGCAAACTGTCATCTAAAGCTACGCTACGTCAGCTGACTGGGACTGTCTCGTGACTAGCTAATGTAGCTAACCATCTTGTGCCAGACAGCCAAAACAAGTGTCACACAGAGGGTTTTCACGGCCGGCCATGTTGGAGGTTTAAGCTTAGGTTTAGCAGGTTTAATGCCGCATTCCAGATAGGATTTTGAGCCCGTAAGTTACGACTTCAAGTCACGACTCACAACTTCATAGCGTTCCAGGCAAACTGTCTTGAGTGCGTGGAATTCTGGATAAATGTAAACAAGCCAATATGGCAAAAGCATGTGATCTGGCACACTGTCAGAGCTGGCAAGCTAAACGTTACATAATTTAATTTATTGACATCATCGACATTTCGCCCTTTGCATGGTCAAGTTCAGGTTTACCTTAATGTTAGCTAGCTAGTGTAGTTGAGAAAAATGAAGTATTTGCCAAAGCCAATGTTTAATGTAGGTTCCAGTTGTGTGCGGTTAGAGGTGCAGTCATTGCTGTTGAGATTGTCCAAGTTGTCATACCACAACCACGAGAAGGAGGTGACCGGCAAGGTCAGTCTCCGATTGCTCATCAGAGGAGAGGACAGTGTGGCAGTGACCGCTTTGCCCTTGAGATCTCTGGTTCGGCTGCATGGGCCGTCCTCTCAGCTACTTTTGACAGCTATTCCACACAGGCCAGAATGTCCTGGTGCTGATTGTTCCATCTTTGACGGGTAGGTTCATCCCGCAACATCTACTTCTCTTCCATGTTTTCTGGCCTGTTCTCAGGCTGCTCATCTGCTCCTGGTAGTCTCTTGTCTCCCCATTGGGCAGGTCTACATAGAGCGGTCAGCCAGCGAGCTCTCGGAAGGTGAGGAGGGAGTCCCTGTCCTGGTTCAGCAGGGTGAAGGTGCGGTGGGACACGGTGTCCGTGTGGACCCCACACAGCCAGGGCGCCAGCAGCATGTACAGGCTCTTGAACTGAACCCGGTCCACACGGTACTGCTCCACGTAGGGCCGGCCCGGGTCGTGCTGCTGGAGGGCCACCTCGGCGCTCCCGCTCCCCCAGTACAGGCTGATGAAGTGCTCCGTCTGTGGATCCACAGATGAGAGAGACAACAGAGACAAAACAGAAGAGCAAAAGGAGAGTCCTCTGGTCTGGTTTCCCTGTTCCCCTCTTTGAGTCCTCTGGTCTGGTCTCCCTGTTCCCCTCTTTGGTCAGGAACGGTTATCAGCAGTCTGTTGGAGATACTCAGAAACATGGTTAAGTGCAAGCTCCTCTTCTGCATTTGAGGACAGAGTATTGGGCCCGCTTCGGACAAAATGGTCTCTTTCCTATGTCATACTTATCCGTCGCTCACGGTGAGTCGGTGACATGGCGTTGGCCCTGCATCCCACGAACCACCGTCTCCTGGTTCGGCATTCACCCATCACTCCCGGAACGACAGTTGTCTGTAAAAACACTCAGAAAAAACACTCAGACCCGATGAATGTGCCTCAAACTATAAACATGAGATATTTAACATAACCATTTAAAAGTATATAATTGGGTTAGGAGATGCTGTATTCAGATTAAGACACTGGCAAACATTATCTATCCCCCCCACTATCATGTACAAACCTTACGTCCTCAGCTACATCTGTCTTGTCCTGTTTATTTACCTTAAAAAAATGGGTCTATATTGGCTAGTTAAAATCTACCTTGTGGGTTGTTCAAGGGAACTCCAGCAGGTGGCGCTGGACCCCAGGTCGGAGAATTCTCCATTTCTTTCATCTTGCGGTAACTGTGACACTGTGTCATCCAGTGACCATATTGTCCACAATGGAAACATGAATCGTCTCTGTCTTCACTTCGATTATACCTTTTTCCTCGCCTAACCCTACCAGAACGCTTCCCATTGTTTCTCTGTCGCCCCTCTGGTCGTTGTTGGTTGGGAGCAGACGGAAAAACAGAGTTGGGAGGCGGGGCGGCAGCTACAACAGCGAGTGAAACAGACATAGTTCGGGAAAGATGTGTGAGCTCTGAGTGCCGAGTCGGCGTGATAGAGCTCAAAACCGAATGACTAGGAGGGGGGAGGGACTCTGGATATTCACCTCTCTGATTAACTTCCTCAGCTACGCGTCTTTCTGACTTGAAAAAACACTCGTGTGCGACTATTTCCCACTTCCTGAATGCATTCCAATCTATCGCATTTCCAGGCTCCCTTCCTAACCTAGTCATCTCAAACGCCTGTAACTGAGCCCTAACAGTCGCTAACTCACTAATCTTGAGTGTACCGGACAGGGGGAAATCAGAATGTCTCTCCCAGATCAAAAACTGCACACAAGCATCATCCCAAAACCTTTGCGCAACAATCTTAGCTGGCCCAGACAGCGAACTAGTATTGGTATTCATAATTAACACAATACCCTACAGCCTATAATTCAAAACTAACGGTGAAAAGAAAAGTATAGTTAAAATAGTGTACAAAATACTTACAATACTTTACCTGGATCAATGGCGCGCTTAACAAACAATACAAGGCAAGAGCCGAAGCTCAAACAGTAAACAACAGACTAACAACCCCATGCACATACAAGACAGAGCCGAAACTCCAACAGTAAAACAGCAGACTAACACGGGGACGCAACACAAAGAACGACCAAAGAGGACGAAAAGAGGACGAACACACGACGAACACACAGGCCCACGTTTACAAGCATGCCCGGCTGCACCAGCCACTTGGTCAAAGCTAAAACTCGTTTAGGTTTACCAAACCGCTGCACCAGCCACTTGGTCAAAGCTAAAACTCGTTTAGGTTTACCAAACCACTTGGTCAAAGCTAAAACTCGTTTAGGTTTACCAACCACCCGGGATCAAAGGGACAAACGCTTCTACCAGAAACGCGGGTCGGACACTACCAAACCACTCCCGTAGCTACCTCCGCTGAGAAAAAAATACAACGGTACAACCTTCTACGACCGGTCAAAGGGAAACCCGTTCTGTGCCAACTCTTTGGCGTTTTAACTCAAAAACCGTTCTTAAGCTGCAACCGATAAACAACCTTAACTGTACATCAACTGCAGGGGAACAAATTCACGAGACCAAAACTCACACTTCTTCTGAACGGCATATACCCTCGTAACGAAACAAGGACGAAGTCAAAGGACAATACAATATATAAATATATCTATTGTTGTTCACAACTCCTTATATGTAACTTAAAAAATACCCACGCCGGGGTTTCTGTTTTCAATAATCTAGACCAACACAATCTGAACCGAAACCAAGGCAAATACCAAGCATAAAAGGATTCGTTTTTCAACGTGCCGTGAGTTTAGCCGAGTGGAACCAACGGCGGACTTCTCCGAACCAATGCAATACCGCAAAGAGAGAAGTTAAGAAGTATTAAGAAAACAATATGATTGCAAACGGACCTCAAGATAAAATACAGAGTTTACTTTGAGGTCCGTTTGCAATCGTATTGTTTTCTTAATAAATCTGACTGAACCTATTTTTGAGCGAACCTGGGCTTTGGCAAATACTTCATTTTTCTCAACTACAATTGGCGACTCGGGACGGGATCGACTGCCGTGAGATTCGCCTGGAGTGGAAGCGAAGGACGCAGACGTGCGGAGCGGTAGCCGCTCTGCAAAGCTTCTCTCTTTGCGCTATTGCACTGGTTCGGAGAAGTCCGCCGTTGGTTCCACTCGGCTAAACTCACGGTACGTTGAAAAACGAATCCTTTTATGCTTGGTATTTGCCTTGGTTTCGGTTCAGATTGTGTTGGTCTAGATTATTGAAAACAGAAACCCCGGCGTGTTTTTTTTTTTAAGTAACTATATAAGGAGTGGTGAACAACAATAGATATTTATATTGTATTGTCCTTTGACTTCGTCCTTGTTTCGTTACGAGGGTATATGCTGTTCAGAAGAAGTGTGAGTTTGGTCTCGTGAATTTGTTCCCCTGCAGTTGATGTACAGCTTAAGGTTGTTTACCGGTTGCAGCTTAGGATGGTTTTTGAGTTAATACGCCAAAGTTGGCACAGAACGGGTTTCCCTTTGGCCGGTCGCGGGTGGAATTAAAACCGCAGAGCAGTTGTATGTTTTCTCAACGAAGGTAGCTACGGGAGTGGTTTGGTACGTAGTCCGACCCGCGTTTCTGGTAGAAGCGTTTGTCCCTTTGATCCCGGGTGGTTTGGTAAACCTAAACGAGGTTTAGCTTTGACCAAGTGGCTGGTGCAGCCGGGCATGCTTGTCGTGTGTTCGTCGTGTGTTCGTCCTGTGTTCGTCCTCTTTTCGTCGTCTTTGGTCGTTCTTTGTTTTGCGTCCCCGTGTTAGTCTGCTGTTTTACTGTTGGAGTTTCGGCTCTGTCTTGTATGTGCACGGGGTTGTTAGTCTGCTGTTTTACTGTTGGAGTTTCGGCTCTGTCCTGTATGTGTTGTTAAGCGGCCTATATATATTTTTTTTCCAGGTAAAAGTACTGTTTATTTTTTTTCCGACACTGTTTTTAAGGGCCGTAAATCGTAACTGCTAGTGAGTAGTCTGAGAGACGTTCATCTCCGTGTTACGAAGGAGTGTGGGAGAGTGTCCTTTGTTTTGTTTTTTCGTAAGCGATTTTGGTGCAAAATGGGTGCCGCTACTAGCTCACCACTTGATATTCTCAAATTGTCTGGTCCGGCTAAAATTGTTGCGCTAAAATATTCTGCTAGTGCCTGTTGGCAGGTTCAGTTATGGAATAAGAATAGCAGTTTTCCGTCTCCATCTGGTACTCTTAGCGTTAAAGCTTTGGCCAACATTAGGGCTCAACTAGAAGCGTTTGAGAAGACTAAGTTGGGTAAGAAAAGTGGTAATGCCATCGATTGGGCAGTGTTTAAAATTTGGGAGTCAGTAGCGCGGGAAGGTTTTTTGAAGTCAGAGAAAAGATACAATGAAGCTATACAGCCAACGGCGTCTCCGTCGCTTCCCCCATCGAATCACTCTGACCTAGATTTTTCCCCCTCGACTCGTTGCGCCGTGATCACACCCCCTAACAATGCCCCCGCCATTATTAGCCACGTCCCTTCTCTCTCTGCCGTATCCCCTCGCAGTATTGCCTCTGCGCCACCCGATCGGTTTTCCCCGGCCATGCAGGCGCCTCCGCAATACGAATTAAATGCGCCCCTTTCCCCCGACCGACGTGTACCTCCAGGACCACCCTCTTCTCCCGTCCATTCTATAGCATCTTCGACTAGATGTTACACTAAGCAAGAGCAGGACAGGAAGAAAGAGTTGGCTAGAGCCATATCTGAGGCTAAGTTAAATTTGGAACAACTACAACTAGCTAGTAATAGTCTGGAGGAACCGCAACTCCTAGCCCCAATGGTACGATGCCCGAATCCTAATCCTCGACCGTCTCAGATAGATGATGCAGATGGCCACACGGCCTGGACCCCTGAGATCAGAGTGTACAGACCATGGCGTTCTGATGAACTGCGTGATGTAGCTAGAACCTTGCCCGATCCAACCAAAGACATTGACGAGTTTGAAAATCTTTTTAACAGTTTAGTTCGAATGTATGAGTCTCACGCAGAGGAAATCGCCATGATCATGAGACAATGCCTTGGGTTAAAATGGGTCGATGTGAAAGATCCGTTTGACATTACGTTGCCTTTTTCTCATGCCGATTTTGCCGACCAAAACACTGCGCTGTTGAACAGAATCAAAACTCGATTCCCAAAGAAAATGGATTGGGACCGTATCACATATTGTAAACAACAATCCGATGAGCAGTTCGAGAAATTTTGGGAAAGACTGGAATCAGTCTTCGCGTCACACAGTGGCATGGACAAAGCGAATGCCGATTATAAGAAAATTCTAAAACAACAGTTGATGAATAACTCTCTCTCCTCTTTGTCTGACCAAGTTAGGATGTGTTGCCACACCTGGGAGTCAACTTCGCTCGAGGAAGTTGTTGACCATTTCCGGTAGGCGGAGCGGCTTCGCGTTCACATTGAACAAAGGGAGGCGAAAGAAATTAAGTTAGGTACAGCCAAGTTACAAGCCGCTCAACTGGAACAGATAGAAAACCAGTCCGAGAGACCAGAGAGAGAACAACGACCACAGGGTCGTCACATGAACAAGAATAGTAGGCATAGAAACAGAATGGACTACAGGATGAAACCGAGGGAGGGAAACGAAAACGGAGACAGAACTGACGCGTGTTTTCATTGTGGTAAAACTGGTCACTGGATCAGGAACTGTCACAGTTACCGCAGGCGAAATGAGAGAAAGAATCCTGCAACCTGGGGTTCGGCGCCACCTGCTGGAATTTCCCTGAACAACCCACAGCAACAGTCATGACTAGGCCAGGAACAGACAGAGAGTTTTGCTGAGGGACCGTCAGATAGTACAGCTGTACAGGATAAAGAGAAGGTTGTTCATATTTGTCAATACCTTAATCTGCATACAACACCGTCCGAGCTTCCAGTCCTAACTTTAGAAGTTAATGGAGAGCAACTCATGTTTTTAGCTGACACCGGCGCACACTCATCAGTCCTAAGCTCCTCAAAGATTAATGTTGTTCCTAAACTAACAAATGAAGTTGCAAAAACCATTGGTGCAGCAGGTATTGAAAAATCTGAGAGAATGACTACGTCACTTCCTGTTGTGTTGGATGATGCTGAATTCCAACACCAATTTATCTATTCTCATTGTTGTCCTGTTAACCTAATGGGGAGAGATCTGCTGTGCAAACTAGGGTTTCAGATGTGCTGTGACTCAAATGGGGTCACCATTATCCGGCCTAAACAGGTAACACCACTGCGCGACCTCATGTTTATAGAACATATGACAAGTTGGACATATTCCTGGAACATTGAAAATAATGATCAGATGTCACTCCAACGTTCTAAGCTGTTCTCAAAAATTAACTCCTGTTATTCATATGACACCCCTCTCACACCACAGACTTCATTACACTGCACTGCAAATGTATCCCCACTACAACAAGATCATGATTTTGAGAAAGTCTGGTTACAACCACAAAGTAGTGAGGTTCTTGAATGTGCTATGCTGTATGTAGATCCTGACCATGCAGCTCTCTCTGTGTGTCTGACAGAGACACAGAAACAACTGTATGATGAAAAACAAGGTGTCCCACACATTTCACTTGGTGTCTCTGAGTTTGTTACCAAGGAGGAAACAGGCATGTGGCTGCAGACGGCAATGGAAGCTACTGACTGGGTTGGAGATCCACACCAAGTAAGACACTCTCCAACAACAGGGGTAAGCTGCTTCCCTTTTAGATGGCTGACACCTGTGGTTCGTGGAATGCAGGGTCAACGCCTCAACCCCACGTTTGTCCAAATTCCTTCTGACAACATAGAAAATCCATCTGTGTTGCAGGGGGTGCCCGACTCATTGTGGGCCAGAGATAAGTTTGATATAGGCAGGATTAAGAATGTTAAGCCAGTAGTCGTCAGCCCAAAGGGAACATTCCGTCCAAGACGTGCCCAGTATCCTCTGAGTACAGAGGCAGAGGAGGGGATTGCTAAGGTTCACGCCTCTTTATTAGAAAGAGGTGCTATTGTTGAGATTGACAGCTCACCTTGCAACACCCCTATTCTGCCTGTGAGGAAGGCTTCAGGTGAATGGAGATTTGTTCAAGATTTGAGAATTGTTAATGAAGCTGTCCATGCTAGAACAGCCCTTGTTCCGAACCCTGTTACCATTCTGTCATCCATACCTGCCACAGCTACACATTTTAGTGTTATTGATTTGAGTAATGCGTTTTTCTCTATCCCTGTTCACCCTGACTCCAGAGAGTGGTTCGCGTTCACCTTTCAAGGACGGAGTTATACCTGGTGTGTAATGCCTCAAGGATTTGTGGACTCTCCAACCATCTTTAATGTCGAGTTGGCACGGAACCTAGAAGGGTTCATCCCGCCAAAAGGCAGCACTCTCATTCAATACATGGATGACCTACTTCTTGCCAGTAGAAACAAGGAGTCATGTATTGAGGATACAAGAGCGCTGTTGTTTTTCCTTGCAGAAAATGGCCACAAGGTGTCTAGAAACAAGATCCAGTTAGTATGTGAGCAGGTCAGATACCTTGGTCACTTAATAACAAAAGATGGCAAGACACTGGGGACTGACCGTGTTAAAGTAATTCTTACACTTCCCCTGCCCACAACCAAAAAACAGATGATGTCACTGCTTGGGACTGTAGGTTACTGCCGAGCTTGGATTCCTGACTTTGCAGAGATAACACAGCCACTATCTGATTTAGCTCATGGACAGAAATTAGCTCCCTCAGACAAAATCACATGGACTGACGAAGCCAGACTGGCTTTAACGACACTTAAACAAAGACTGTCCACAGCACCCTGTCTAGGTATTCCTGACTATGACAAGACCTTCCACTTGTTCACGAACGAGAAGGAAGGTTACATGGCAGCAGTATTAGCACAGAAGCATGGAGATAGGTACAGACCGGTAGCCTATTACTCCAAAAGACTTGACTCTGTTGTTAGAGGACTCGTGTCCTGCTTGAGATCAGTGGCAGCTACTACTGAGGCTGTATTGAGTTCTGTAGACCTAGTAGCACTGCGGCCGCTGGTAGTCCATGTACCGCATGCCGTGTCTGCTCTTCTTTTACAGGCAAAGACATCCACCTGCACCCAGCAAGATTGTTGCATTACCAGAATGTACTGTTGACTATGTCTAATCTTACACTTCAAAGATGCACTATACTTAACCCGGCAACTCTGCTTCCGACTCCAGAAGACGGGGAACCGCATGACTGTGTGGCTATAGTAGAGGAGGTCAATAAGCCACGCTCAGACCTCACTGATGTTCCTCTCTCTAACCCTGATTTTGAGCTTTTTGTGGACGGATCAGCCCAGCGGTCGACAACAGGTCAACCACTTGTCGCATATGCAGTCACAACATTAGATGGAGTTTTAGAATCAGCAAAACTCCCACAACACCTTTCAGCGCAAGCAGCTGAATTGTTCGCTCTGACCAGAGCTTGTATAATAGCAAGTGGCAAGTCTGCAACCATTTACACAGACAGTAGTTATGCTTTTGGAGTTTTGCATGACTTCGGCTCCCTTTGGCGAAACCGTGGGTTCCTCACGTCAACTGGTAAACCTATTGCACACCATGTGTTGATCAACAACCTTCTAGAAGCTATGCTTTTACCATCTAGCCTAGCAGTGTGTAAATGCCAAGCTCATGTTAAAAGCTCTGATCCTGTCTCTGTCGGTAACTCGACTGCTGACCTCGCTGCAAAAGCTGCGGCTGTCTCTGCTTCCTCCCCTGTGCTTTCTATGCTCTCTGTACCATCCACAGACCCTGACAAAACTCCTCCACTGTCCCTGGCAGACATTTCTGACCTACAAGCATCTGCTCCACCTGCGGAGAAAAAGAAATGGAGGAATAAGTGCACACTCCACAACCAAACTAACCTGTATCTAGGGCCTAATGACAAACCTGTACTACCTCGTTCATGTTTTCATTATGCTTTCAAACTAGCCCACGGGCCAGATCATGTTTCAAAAACAGGGGTGGCGGAGGATGTTAACAGGTATTGGTATGCACCAGGGTTCACGGTTTTTGCAAAACTGTGCCAAATGCATCATATGCATGCAAAACAATGTTGGAAAAGGGATAAAAATGGAACACAGCACATCCTCGGCCAAGTGGGCCATGGGAACATGTTATGATGGATTTTATTGAACTCTCTCCATGCCAGGGGTACAAATATTGCCTAGTGTTAACTGATGTTTTCTCCAAATGGACTGAGGTATTTCCTTGCAGGCATGCCTCAGCGTTGTCAGTGGCAAAGAGTCTCCTGAGAGAGATCATTCCAAGATGGGGCCTGCCAACCAAACTCTCTTCAGATCGAGGGAGCCATTTTGTAAATAGTGTCATTCAGGAAATCTGCAATAGGCTACAGATTGACCTTAGAACGCATTGTAGCTATCATCCAGCAAGTGCTGGAATAGTGGAGAGAGCTAATCAAACTCTGAAAGTAAAGCTCACCAAGCTGATTGCAGAGACAGGTCTGTCATGGATGAAAGTTCTACCTCTGGCACTCATGTACATGAGAGGGAGACCGCACCAGACCACAGGGCTGGCTCCATATGAAGTCCTTACTGGTCGACCTATGAAAATGACTAACACACCGTTTCCCCAAAATAAGATTAGTCTCATGTCATGTGAAGATGATATGATACAATATTGTCTTGCACTGAATAACATTCTAAAAGATGTCTTCAACAGAGTGAGGACCGCCATTCCTGAGGCTAAGGAGGGGTTCCTGCATCACATCTCTCCTGGGGATTGGGTCCTGGTCCGCGACCACAGACGAAGGAGCTGGAACTCGCCGAGGTGGCTCGGGCCGTACCAGGTTCTACTCACCACGCAGACAGCGGTCAAAGTAGCTGAGAGGACTTCGTGGATCCATGCAAGCCATTGCCGACGGGTCCAAGCAGCAGAGGACGGTCCACCAGGGGATCGCCAACACCAGGAGATCAAGGATGCAGCTGAACCAGAGGGCTCAGAGGCCAAAGCCATGGGCCGCCACACTGTCCTCTCCTCTGATGAGGAATCGGAGGAAAAATGACCTTGCTGGTCACCTCCTTCTCATGGTCGTTATGATGGCAACATGGAGAAACTCCACAGCCATGACCTCACAAGATGCACCACACATGCACACACACCTGCACACACTGCAACTTTTTTTATTTTATTTAACCTTTATTTAACCAGATAAAAGCATTGAGATAAAATCTCTTTTACAATACTGACCTGGCCAAGAAGGCAGCAAAGTTTCACATAGAAAGACACAAGGACATATAAAATACAGAGAACAACACAACTAAATATACAAAAGGCGTAGACCACGTGGGAACAATAAGAAATTAAGATATATTACTACATGAGCAGCTGGTGGTAAGGACTTCTGATAGTTTCAGTTTAAAGCTGGCTAAAGGAATAAGTGCCATCAGTTTGAGGCTTGACTGAAGGTCATTCCAAGACCAAGGACCAGAATAAAAAAGGCTCCTTTTTCCAGCCTCAGTCCGCACAGCAGGTACCTGGAACCGTATCCAGGCACTGGATCTGAGGTTGTAAGAGTCACAAACTGGTACAAAATTGGAACATATGTACCGAGGGAGCTTGCCTAAAATGGCCTTATACAATAAAATAAACCAGTGTTGCATCCTGCGCATAGTAAGTGAGGGCCACCCAGTTAGGCTATACAGTGTGCAATGATGAGTCCTATAAGGTGCATTTGATATATATCTCAGTGCAGCATGGTAGAGTGGGTCAAGTTTGGCCAAAACAGTGGGACAGGCAAATCTATAGATGGTATCGCCGTAATCAAGCTGGGACAGGAATAAGCCAGAGACCAACCTTTTACGAGAAGATGTTGAAAACATCTTCATCCAGTCCCCTGCCTTTTTTATTATGATTTTGAACTAACATTGAACATAACTGATTCAAACAACGCGACATTGAAGTTGCGATCTAGAAGAGAAGACGCCTTGCATTCCCCAGTGACATTCTATTGCCCAAAAGAGAAGTGTCACCTAAATGACTGTTGGATATACACTGTGAACAAGAATGACTGGACTCTGTTACGCTCTACAGATGTCAAAATCCAAGACGATGAGAAGTTCCTTGGATCTACCCTGGTGACTCTGACCAATGCTGATGAAAAGAGTTGGAAAATGCCATATTGGTGTGTTTTAAGCAGAGATGTGATTAATGTAGCTCGAAGCAAAAACTATGGTGCTGATATTTGCAAACCTGTCCCAGATTATCCCTCTACTATGGTAGTTAATTGTAACAAGTATTTAACCAGGTCATCCAACTCAGATCGGAAGACCCATCCTAACACTGCTATAAGTATGGTACGGGAATTTGCATCAAAAATGGATTATGATGATTGTTGGATTTGTCAACAGGTCCCCTCTAGTACATCATCACCTACCCTATATCCAATTCCCTTAACACAAGCTGAGTGGTTACAATATGACTGGCAAGGGTTAGCAACCCATACATTCTCCACTAGGGAACAAGTCTCATCTTGTCAATTTCATGCAGGAGTAGATAGATTAATTAATTCCTACGACGGTATAGAGAATAGCATTTTAACAGAGTTAACTATGCAGGTCAATCAACACCAGAAACCAAGAGAATTTAATCGACTAGAACTAGCTAGAGTTATACATTTTTCCAGAGTACCTGGAACCCAGTTAATTCATAATATTCAAGCTGTCTTCACACAGATATATACAGTTCCTTTAACTGCACAGTTAGCGTGTACTGGCTTATCCACAACTGTAGAATGGAGAAATTCAATTGTTTTTTCCGGGTTAAAATGTCAGATTATTGATTGTTTTGTCCAGTCTCAGAGAAAACTATTCAACCAAACTAATCTTAGAGTTCAAACAAACACTGATCAATTCAAAATCGTCCCTCTCCAGAAGGTAACAGGTTGTATTGATGTTTTTAGGAAGAACTTAGACTCAGCCATTACTGATTTAGGAACCAGCTCTTGTATAGACCCAGTCTATGAGTATCTGTATCGAGGCAAGGAAATAGAACTCCCTGAAGGCATTTTCCTAGTCTGTGGAAACACTGCCTACTCTAAACTACCTGAAGATAGTATGGGACGTTGTTATTTAGCTCATTTAATTCCTATGATCAGGAAAGTTACTCAGGAAGAGATGAAAGTACTCCATAAACAAACTACTATTAGACATCGTAGGAATCTCGCAATTTTCAATGCGGCACTAGGAATAATGATTCCTAGTTATGGCTTTCTTCAGAATAATGCTGAAATACAGATTTTATCGTATGTCCTACAAGAACACATAAATGCATCTGATAGAGTTATTTCTGCCCTTGGCCAAGAGGTAAATGAAATAAAGAAAGTCGTTCTCCAGAATAGGTTCGCATTAGATACAATCCTAGCCTCTCAAGGAGGTACATGTGCAATCGTAGGGAGTGAATGCTGTTCGTACATTTCTGATCCAAACGTCACACTAGCTGAATTTCATGAAGCAAACAAAAGAGGACTTGAGACCTTAAACAAATTACATACCTGGGATATTTGGGGACAGGTTGATAATGCATTTTCAGGTTTTGGTAATATTTTTAGGTCTATTATTATTGTTCTTGTGTGTATTATTTTTGGGTTCATTATCATTTCAGTGATTATCAAATGTGCTACAAAGTGTTTATTCCAGCTAAAGCACTAATGGTCCAGACTTCAGTACCGAGCGGAGAAGTAGATGACCCCTTTGAAAATTATCTCGACGAAATGCATAATATCTATCTACAGGATTTATAATGTTTTGAAACATGAGCTGATAGATGATTTTGAAGTTTTACTTCTTTGGGTTTTTCCTCTAAATTGACCAAGAGGTTTTTTGCCCTTCTTACACTGGTAACCATTTATCTTTTTGCCTTGTTCAAACTTTAAATCAAGGTTTTTTGGTGAATGGTTGTCCACTCTTAGACTATAAATAGTATATAATCATGTCATCTTTTTTACCTTGTTTCCTGTCAAATTTCTGAAACAAGGAGTTTTGGTGCGTGATTTGCATGTGGAAAGAAAATAATCTATTTTTGTTCTTTTTATTCTTGCTCCACCTAGTGGAGAGATTACTTCCTTTCCACATGTATAGCATAGAGTTTTTACAATTTTGTGTTTGTAATTGATTTTTTTTATTTTTTTATTTTTTTTATTATGCTTATTTTATATCTGATGTATATATTTTATGTGGCTGTTCAGCCACAGATGAGGGAGTTTGTCATGGAATTTTACACCTAGTCTCAAGACTATTCAGATTCATATCTTTTCTTTCAATACCTATTCATCCAGTCCCCTGCCTTTTGCTATTGTAAACACCTCAACCTTTTGTTTCTCTCTCTCTTTTGTAATTGTAAACACCTCCTCTACCTCGCTCTTCCTCCTCTCTTTGTTTAAGTCAGAAGGGCCACACCTTCTGTCCTTCCCGTCCTGGCTCAGACCTTTTGTTTTCTTTGTCCATATTCAAAGTGAGTTTTCATCCCTCAACCACTGTGTGATATCCATCACCTTACGTTGACGTATAGACGACTCAGCCAATCAAATGTCGGCTGCACCACATCGTTGGTTTGAGCAGATATAAGGAGAAGATTTGGCGAGCTGATTTACTTCTATTTTTGGTGAACCACTCTGTGTTTTACTTTGAGGTCCGTTTGCAATCGTATTGTTTTCTTAATAAATCTGACTGAACCTATTTTTGAGCGAACCTGGGCTTTGGCAAATACTTCATTTTTCTCAACTACAACCAACAGAAGTAAATCAGCTCGCCAAATATTCTCCTTATATCTGCTCAAACCAACGATGTGGTGCAGCCGACATTTGATTGGCTGAGTCGTCTACACGTCATCGTAAGGTGACGGATATCACACAGTGGTCGAGGGATGGAACTGTTCAGGAATTTACATCCAAACACCTTAAACCTTTGTCCTCTCACTCCTTTTGTAATTCATCACCTCCCCCAAATCCCTTTGTCCCTCTTAGAAACTACCGCCTTTTTCTCATGTCACATGCCTGTACTCTTGGCCACGCCTGCCATTTCACATGACGTACAATGGAGTAGCCAATCACATCCTGGAAGCACTGTACCTTTGTTTTGATTGCATATAAGCCACAGCAATACCCATAAACGGCACTTCGCTGACGAAACCACCTTTGTTGCGTTTTTCAGGAAGTCCTTGCGCTCGTATTGTTTTTCACAATAAACCAGACTTAACCTTTTGAACGTATCTTGGTAAATCTTTTGACTAGATCAGTTTAAAATACTATCACAGAACGCACTTTGAATATGAACAAAGAAAACAAAAGGTCTGAGCCAGGACGGGGAAGACGAAGGTGTGGCCCTTCTGACTCTACCTGGCCTGGTTTAATTGAACCTTTATTTAACCAGGCGGACGTTTACGAACAAGTTCTTATTTACAAAGGCGGCCTGGCAAAAAGCAAAAAGCCTCTTGAGGGAAGGGGGTTACGGGGCTGAAAAAATAAAACAAGGTTAAATATAAGACAGTTGAAGAAAAACAGCATACATTGACACATGCAACACTACAATGAGCAATCACCAGCACAGACATACAGCAGCAGCACATTATCAGCAAACATGCAAGACTGTTAAAAAAACAGTTAAAGACAGCACACATTGAAGCATCACAACACAACTATAACATGCATACAATTACACAGAACACAACACAGAGCATCACACAGGCATGGTAAAACAGGCATAACACAGAAGAGGAGTACAAGTGGAATGAATGGCAAAACAACTGAGGGAGGATATTATATGGTGGAAAAGCGTTTACACGAATCGGCGAGAGTGAGTGAGATGGCATTTTTGAAGGTGGGAATATAGATGAATTTGTCCAATTTTAGTCTTTTGCAGAGCATTCCAGCCAGAGGCAGCAGCAGTCCCAGAGAGGTTTTGGAGTTGTGTATTTTCAGTTGGATGTAGAGAGAGGACCGGGTGTTGTGTGTGACAGGGAGAGAATGCAGCAGGCGAGACAGGTAGGGGGGTGACCGGTGAAGAAGGGTCTTATAAATGAGGGTGAGCCAGTGAATGTTGCGTCGGGTGTGTAGTGAGGGCCAGTTTAACAGAGAGTAAAGAGTGCAGTGGTGCGTGTTGAAGGGGGCGTTTGTGGCAAAGCGGATAGCAGAGAGGTAAAGAGTGTCGAGTTTGGAGAGTGTGCCCTTACATGCAGACCTGTATATTGTGTCACCAAAGTCAGTGTGGGGAGTATGGTCATTTTGATAAGGGTGAGTTTGGGGGAGGAGGTGAAGGAGGAACGATTTCTGTAGAGGAACCCTAGTTTGGCCTTGACCTTAGACTGTATCTTTGAGATGTGGTGAGAAAAAGATAGAGTGGAGTCTAACCAGATGCCCAGGTATTTATAGGTGGTGACGGGATCCAGGATAGCTCCCTCAAAGGTAGTGATGATTAACGGTGAAGGGGATGCAGCACCCTTCCAGTGGAACCACATGGCCTTTGTCTTAGATGTATTTAGTGACAGTTTGAGTTGGGTAAAGGCATGTTGTACCTGGAGGAAGCTATCCTGGAGAGTGTATTGAACATTGGTGGGGGAGGGGCCTGTGGCATAAAGAATTGTGTCGTCGGCATAACGATGAATGAGTGAGTTGCCAGCAGCCAGTTGTATGTTATTGATGATGTAGATTGAAAACAGAGTAGTCAGTATGGAACCTTGAGGGACACCCTTGATGTCTGGGAGGGGGTGTGAGACACAGCTATCAAACCTTACACGTTGCACCCGGTGGGAAAGATAGTGAGAAAACCATGCCAGTGAGTGATTTGTGACCCCAATACTGCTCAGCCTGCTGATAAGAATGGTGTGGTCAACAGTGTCAAAAGCTTTGGCAAGGTCAATGAATATTGCAGCACAGTGTTGTTTGACATCTAAAACAGATGTAATGTTGTTTAGAACCTTTAGGGTAGCTGTAGTGCACCCATACCCAGCGCGAAAACCAGACTGCACCCCGGATAAGATGCCATACACGTCCAGATAGCCTGTAAGCTGTTTGTTCACAAGTTTCTCAAATACCTTGGACACACAGGGCAAGATGGAGATAGGCCTGGTGAGATTGCTCACCGCCCTTAAACAAGGGAAGCACAATTGCTTCCTTCCAGTCTGCAAGTATTTCAACCGTATGGAGGGAGAGGTTGAAAAGGTCTGCCAAAGGAGCTGCGATGATGTTTTAACAAAAAATGCAGCAATCTCATCGGGCCCAGCAGATTTTTTGGGGTCTAGCGCTGACAGTTCCCTAAGAACCTCCCCCTCTGAAACAGGATGAAGTGAGAAACTAAGGGGGGGGGGGGGGGCATGGGGGTTGGGGGGGCAAACAGGACTCTGGGTGACTGAAGGCAATACAGTAGGACCTGGTTCTGGACTGTTCTCTGATGTACATGCAGGATTTAGCGACTCAAAGACAAAGCCAGATTTTTTTAAGTGACTATTAAATATATCAGCCATGGAGTTCTTATCTGTGATGATGAGATTGTTCTCTCTGAGTGATAGGGGGAGGGATGACGGCTTGTTCTCAAGTTTTCTCACTGTTTTCCAAAAGGAGTTGGGATTGGAGCTGCACAGCGTAAATTGATCCTTATAGTACCCAGATTTGGCCTGATGTACAGCTTGTGTGGCCTTGTTTCGGAGCTGACGGGATTTGAGGCATCCCATGGCAGACTTTGATAGCCGAGCTTTACGCCAGGCATACTTTTTTTGCTTTAGGAGCACTGTCAACTCGTGAGTGAACCAGGGACTGTGTCAATTTTTCACCTGTTGTTTTTTGAAGGGGGCATGCTTGTTGACCACAGCACTAAACAGGTCTCTAAACAGGAGCCATGCATTGTCCACAGTGGGCACCAGGCTGACTCTGTACCAGGTCATGTAAAAATGCTTGAGGATTAAAGTATTTCAGAGAGCGCTTGGAGTTGATAATGACCGGCTGTTTTGCAGACATTTTTACGAATACATGCAATGAAACAGTGGTCGCTGAGATCAGGGTGCGATTTGTAAAAAAAACAGAGGGGGGGACATTTTCAAATAAAATTTTATATCCAGAAATTGAACAAATGTAAACATCAGAACAAAGGAAACGACTGTATGCTCTTATTGTATTCTTATATATACACCCAACAAAGTGCTAAAAGAAAGGACAAACCATACGATGTTATGCTGTGTTCACACTGGGCGCGAATTTTTCCTGCGGCATGACGAGTTTACATAGAAAGTCAATACAATTCGCGCGAACTGGGCGGCGGGCGGCGCGAATAACAGAACTCGGCGGCGCGACGGTCAGGATTCGCTGCGCGACGGCCAGGATTCGCCGCGCAGCAACATTTGCAAAAGTTTAATTTTTGTTAACTTTCTACGGCGAATTCGCACTGCGACCCATTGATCCCGCGCCGAGATTGGGCGAACTGGGCGGCGTAAATTTTCTCGCCCCGCCCGGTGTGAACACAGCATTAGGTTATTGTTCACACTGCTATGAATGTAGAGCAATCCCGTCCTCATCATAGACCTTTAGACCTCATTAAAAAAAGTGATATGCGTAGGCTAGTTAAAGGTAGGCCCTATGTGCATTATAGGCTACAATCAAATCACTGTTACAGTAGGCGTGTGCCTTGAAAGCAAATTTGAACACCAGCCATCTATCCCAACAAATCTGTAGGCTAACATTCAGCATGGATCCATTGGTCCACAATCACACGCACTTTCATAGGCCAGGCCGCAAGGCTGAAAAGAAAATCTAAAACATAAGATAAAATATAAATTGGTATTGGTCTTGTGAAAAAGGGGCTAAATTAGGTGGCCACGACAATGTGCTGCGTTGACTTGGCTATCGCTAATATCGAGGATGAGAATAGCAAAACAAAAGTAATACATGCTGACGATTGGCCACTTATCACCCACAACAATAATTGTATTATAATAAAATATACATCCTGTCACTTACCGATGTTTAGCACTAGCAGAAGAGTCTGCTTTGGTGAGGGACCTCTGGCGTTTTGGGCATCCTCCAAAATCCTCGCAGCAAAATATGACGAAATGCTTTGTTGACCCCGTTTCATTGCTAATTCTTGCTAGTTAGAGTAGGTGCTTGGTTGACAGTTGCCATAATCAAATGCGCGGCTAGCTGTTGTAAATCATATTTTTGAAATAGCTAGTGTAGTTTTTCTAAATTGCGCCATCTATTTTCGGGCACAGGAATTGTAGCTTTATTCAGTCTGACCAGAAGCAGGGATAAAAACGTATCCCCACCGGCGATAAAAATGAATGATCAGAGGAGGGGTTATCAAAACCTGAGGGGGGGAATCATTGCAGAAAACACTAGATTGGTACATGTGAGGAGAATTGGTGAGAATCACATCTAACAGAGTTGCCTTATCTGGAGAGTTGGGGTTAACCCGGGTAGGGAGGGTAATGATTTGGTGGAGATTTAGGGAGTCAAGCTGCTGCGTCACCTTCTCGGGAGGATTGAGCATATCCCAATTGAGGTCTCCCAGTAGAACAAGCTCAGATCTAGTGAATGGAGCCAATGCCCTACTTATGGCCTCTAGAGTACATGCAGGTTAAGCTGTAGGAGTCATATCAGTGGTAGGAGTCATATTATGGTTCAACTGTAGGAGTCATATCAGTGGTAGGAGTCATATTAGGGTTCAGCTGTAGGAGTCATATCAGTGGTAGGAGTCATATTAGGGTTCAGCTGTAGGAGTCATATCAGTGTGTCACGACCGGCTCAAGAACATGACATACAAAACCAAAAAGGGGAGACCTATAACCGAAACTCAAGAGCAATCAAATATTTAATTACAAACTAAAGTTACAGACACACATACGCCGTGTGTCTGGGAGACAATAGCTGAATCCCAATCTGAGTGCGCAAACCGCACTTGCGGCCCCTCGCACTTGTGGCCTGAGGCCTGAGCACTTAATTGACATCAGCTGGAAGGGCCAGAGGGTGCAGGGCCGTGAATTAAATGGGACAGCACTCCCAGTTTCGCTCAATGCCCCTCCCACTTCGTTTTCATTGGCTGCCGCGTTCCTCCGACGCAGAGGCTGCTCTGACGCTCCCTTCAGCTCTGCAAATTGACCGATTGACGTCTGTTTTAATTTAATAATAATTAAAAAATTAGGTTGGGTGGGATATGTTTGCAGCATGTGGATTTCAAGATAAATGTTGTGTTATCTGCAAATGTCATCATTTATGTGTGATGCACTCGGATCATGACTCGGATGCACTCGAGCACTGTGTCACATGAGACGCGGTGGACTGTGGGTATTTTCTGCTCCTAAGTCCGTGAAATTGCGGACTTTCGGTAAGTGCGGTTAAAGTGCGCAAAATGGCGGCGTGGCGCACTTGTGGACCTAGCAATTCCGTTTTGGAACTACCCTGAGCCCTTGTGGACTTAGCGGGAACGCGCATGTAAGGCCACAAGGCCGCGAGTGCTCTGCACTTTCGCCTAAGTGCGCGATTTGGGATTCAGCTAATCTCCCAGAACACTGAATGGCAGGACAATATATAGGAGGCTGATCAGCTGAGCCCAGGTGCTCCCAATCACTCAATCAGCCCGGCAGCAGCTTCCAATCGCTCAATCAGCCTGACGTTCCTCCTGGCACCGCCCCACAGCCCCAAACCTGGAAAGATAGAACACACAGCAAGGCAGGCAGAAAAAAGGGGACCGTCACCCCCCCCCCCCCATATGACCCGGACCACCCAGTGGACCCGGACTATCACCCGTCACCTCGTAAACAAAACACGTTAATGTGCCACCTGCTCAGCGCACCCTCACAGCGTAGCAGTCCCTCCAGCGCCACCCCACAGCAACCACGGTACCTGGAAGCCTATTTAAGAGGAGCAGACAGGAGAACCGCACCACACAGGGACAGGGACAGGGACACACACACACACACACACACACACACCCCCTAGGGGATCGGCCATAATGCTATCTGCACCCTTCACATGCCGGATGTCCAGATGGTAGGGCTGCAGGAAGAGAAACCAGCGCATCAGCCGCTGGTTGGGGTTCTGTAGAGAGTGGAGGAAGGTCAGAGGGTTGTGATCGGTGTACACCACTAATGGACTCACTCCCCCACCCACGTACACATCAGTGTTGCAGAGCCCATATTAATGCCAGAGCCTCCTTTTCCACCACAGAGTAGTTCAACTGGTAAGAGTTGAACTTGCGGGAAAAGAAGCTCACTGGGAAATCCACACCCCCCTTGCTGGCATCAACATACAGTTTAAATGGGTGGTCCATCCATGGCGCCATTAACACTGGAGCCGAGCAGAGCAACGCTTTCACGGACTCGAAAGCGCGCTGGTGTGATAGTATTTTAGACTGGTCTAGTCAAAAGATTTACCAAGATACGTTCAAAAGGTTGAGTCTGGTTTATTGTGGAAAACATTACGAGCGCAAGGACTTCCTGACAAACGCAACAAGGGTGGTTCAGTCAGCCTCTTCGCTCTGGCTTATATACAGTCAAAACACAGGTAGAGTCCTTCTAGGATGTGATTGGCTAACTCATTGCACGTCATGTGAAATGGCAGGCGTGGCCAAGAGTACAGACATGTGAAAGGTCTGAATCAGGACGAGGAAGACGAAGGTGTGGCCCTTCTGACTTAAACAAAGAGATGAGGAAGAGCTAGGCAGAGGGGTGTTTACAATTACAAAAGGGGGAGAGTTGAGGTGTTTTACAATTACAAAGGGGAGACTGAAACTAGGGTTTGCAGGGGGCTTGATGAATACTTGGGGGGAGGTGATGAATTACAAGGACAAAGGTTTAAGGTGTTTGGATGTAAAATTCCTGGACAATCCCCCATTTGTGCCTGAACAGGTACACAAAAATAAAATATAAAATCCAAACACAGTGTAAACAGTCAGCTATGCTATACATGTGGAAAGGAAATAATCTCTCCACTAGGTGGAGCAAAAAAAATAAATATTTTTTTTTTATTTTCTTTCCACGTGCAAAATCACGCACCAAAACCCCTTGCTTCAGAAATTTGACAGGAAACAAGATAAAAAAATGACATGATTATATACTATTTATAGTCTAAGAGTGGACAACCATTCACCAAAAAAAAAAAAACTTGATTTAACAAGGCAAAAAAAGATAAAATGGTTACCAGTGTAAGAAGGGCAAAAAACCTCTTGGTCAATTTAGAGGAAAAACCCAAACTTATTTATCAACTCATGTTTCAACCATTGTAACTCTTGTAAACAAATATGATATTTTTCAGATTATTTCAAAGTTCATTCACTCTTGTGAATAATCGCATGTGATGTCCTATGGAACATAGCTTCCATGTGTGCGTCTCTGAATGTTTAATGTAGGTTCCAGTGTGTGCAGGTGTGTGTTGTCATACCACAACCACAAGAAGGAGGTGACCGGCAAGGTCAGTCTCCGATTGCTCATCAGAGGAGAGGAGAGTGTGGCGGTGGCTGTCAAGGTCACTCTTGTTCAGTGTATATCCAACAGTCATCTAGGTGACACTTCTCTTTTGGGCAATAGAATGTCACTGGGGAATGCAAGGCGTCTTCTCTTCTAGATCGCAACTTCAATGTCGCGTTGATTGAATCAGTTATGTTCAATGTTAGTGTGTGCAGGTGTGTGTGCGTGTGTGGTGCATCTTGTGAGGAGGTGACCAGCAAGGTCATTTTTCCTCCGATTTCTCGTCAGAGGAGAGGACAGTTGTGGCAGCTCATGGCTTTGGCCTCTGAGCTTTCTGGTTCAGCTGCATCCTTGGCGATCCCCTGGTGGACCGTCCTCTGCTGCTTGGACCCGTCGGCAATGGCTTGCATGGATCCACGAAGTCCTCTCAGATAGCTGTCTGCGTGGTGAGTAGAACCTGGTACGGCCCGAGCCACCTCGGCGATTTCAGCTCCTTCGTCTGTGGTCGTGGACCAGGACCCAATCCCCAGGAGAGATGTGATGCAGGAACCCCTCCTTAGCCTCAGGAAATGGCGGTCCTCACTCTGTTGGAGACATCTGTTAACATCCTCCGCCACCCCTGTTTTTTGAAACATGATCTGGCCCGTGGGCTAGTTTGAAAGCACAATGAAAACATGAACGAGGTAGTACAGGTTTGTCATTAGGCCCTAGATACAGGTTAGCTTGGTGGTGGAATGTGCACTTATTCCTCCATTTCTTTTTCTCCGCAGGTGGAGCAGATGCTTGTAGGTCAGAAATGTCTGCCAGGGACAGTGGAGAAATCTTGTCAGGGTCTGTGGATGGTACAGAGAGCATAGAAAGCACAGGGGAGGAAGCAGAGACAGCCGCAGCTTTTGCAGCGAGCTCTCGGAGGGTGAGGAGGGAGTCCCTGTCCTGGTTCAGCAGGGTGAAGGTGCGGTGGGACACCACACAGCCAGGGCGCCAGCAGCACGTACAGGCTCTTGAACTGAACCCGGTCCATCCCTGTACTGCTCCACGTAGGGCCGGCCCGGGTCGTGCTGCTGGAGGGCTCATCTCGGCGCTCCCGCTCCCCCAGCACAGGCTGATGAAGTGCTCCGTCTGTGGATCCACAGATGAGAGAGACAAACAGAGACAAAACAGAAGAGCAAAAGGAGAGTCCTCTGGTCTGGTCTCCCTGTTCCCTTCTTTGGTCAGGAACGGTTATTCAAAATCTGTTGGAGATTCTCAGAAATATGGTTAAGCGCAAGCTCCTGCTTTGGGGAAAAAATTTTGTTATTCAGTCAGGAAAACTTAAACAGGTTGTCTGTTCAAGTGTCATTTAGAGCCAGTCTGCAGTCCCCTACAGTGACATCAGGGGCAGTGTTTAGAATGACTTCAACACGCCCAGTCCCCAGTCATGATCAAGGCAATTGGATTTGGCTCTAGAATTTCTCTCGCGATTTTATGAAAATAAAATAACCATATTCTCGTCTCAACAAAACAACACCCCCTAAGGGTGAAAGCAAAAATTTCCTGAAGTCAGGATAAAAATAGAGATGGGGCAAAGAAAAGGACACTAAAATGAACTGGCTTCATTTACAATTAACTAATCAAAAAACTCCATCAAAGCTTCATTTGTATAGCTAAAATTTGTATATCTAAACCCTCCCTCTTCTGCATTTGAGGACAGAGTATTTGGGCAGTGCTTCTGACAAAATGGTCTCTTCTCTGTTTCATACTTATCTGTCGCTCACAGTGAGTTGGTGACATGGCGTTGGCCTTGTATCTCACGAACCCCAGATCGCCCATCTGTAGGGAAACAGGCCAGTAACCTCCATCTCCCCCTCCGGTCCTGTGCCCGTCTCCTGGTTCGGCATTCACCCATCACTCCCGGAACGACAGTTGTCTGTAAAAAAACACTCAGAAAAAACACTCAGGCCCGATGAATGTGCCTCAAACTATAAACATGAGATATTTAACATAACCATTTAAAAAATATATATAATTGGGTTATGAGATGCTGCATTCAGATTAAGACACTGGCAAACCTTATCTATTCCCTCCACTATTATGCACAAACCTTATGTCTTAAGCTACATATCAGAAAGAGAGACAAAACAACCAGTTAAACAGACAAACAGCAGGTCCCAAGCAGTCCCCAGGAAGGCATGATCCAGGCTCCTCAAAGATCTGCCGCCCAGGGTCCATAGCACCTGAAAATTAAGACTCAAAACACAGACTGGGTTCAATGGCAGAGGAGAAGGCCTAAAGCCAACTCCTCAAAAAAACACATCATCATTATATGAAGGAAATTCATACAGTAGAATGCATAAAACGAACAGCTTATGGCCATTCATTGACTATTGAAACAAACTCCTGAATCAAACACCTATTCAAAACCCTGTCAGACTTTTGAGTTCGCTCTACATCTATTTCATCCTGTTTATTTACCTTAAAAAAAATCTCTCTAACTTGGCTAGTTTAAATCTCCCTTATGGGTTGTTCAAGGGAACTCCAGCAGGTGGCGCTCGACCCCAAATCGGAGGCTCTTCCTTCCGGACCTGTTCGGACAAATACCTCGTAGAAAGGGGCGCGCTTAACTCGTAGAGAGAAGGGGCGTGGCTAATGGCGGGGGCATTGTTAGGGGGTGTGATCATGGCGCAACAAGTCGAGGGGGAAAATATAATTTTAAATCAGTTATTCTGCTGGGGAAATGGTGGAGAGACTGTTTGCTGAATCTCCTTATCTTTCCTTCCTGACCTAAAAAAAACAGTGCTCGTGCTACTCTCTCCCAAATCTTAAAAACAGACCAGTCTATAGAATTAACAGGCTTTTCCCTTAACCCTCTAGCTGAGCCCGAATCTTAGATTTTAACACTAAAATGTCAGATGTGGATGTAAGAAATCGAAAATGCTTTAGCACATAACATCTCATCAGGCTAGACAAAATGCAGTAGAATCCTGTGACCTTCTCTAGCCATATGTTAGTAGCCTGTGTTACAGGGACACCTAGTGGTGCTCCCAAAATGTTGCATGTATGACCCGGATGTTGTCTTTGGCAGCGCGGGGAAATTTAAAGAAACAAATCCCTAATAACCACGACGCAGCCTAAAACCCCAAAACAGCAATGAAAGGAAACCTTATGGTTAACTCACGGCGGGAAAGAATACAATTTCGAAAGAAACACACATTAAGACACATTAAATTCGACTCACCCAGTCAGGAAGTTCTTTGTTCTCCTCTGGCTCAAGGCGGATCACCGGGACAGTGTTTTTCTGCGTCTCCTAGGCAACCAGCTAGCCTACTGGAATCTAGCAGTTACGAAATTTAACAGTCTAAAAAGTGTACAAAAATACTTACAATACTTTACTTGGATCCATGGCGCGCGTAACAAACATACAATCAAGAGCCGAGGCTCAAACAGTGAACACATAAGACACAAGACGAAACAAAGGCCCACGTTTACAACAAGCATGCTCGGCTGCACTAGCAATTTGGTCCAGGCTAAACCGGATGTCTAGATCCTACCAAATATGTACAGCCACTTGGTCAAAACTAACGCTCGTTAGGTTTACCAAGTCACCCAGGAACAAAGGGACAAACGCTTATTTTTATATAGCGCTTAAACAACACATACAAGACAGAGCTGAAGTTCAAACAGTAACACAGCAGACAACAACATACAAGAAAGAAGACAGCAAACTCACACGGGGACGCAAAAACAAAGAACGACCAAAAGACGACCAAAAATGACTAACATACGACTAACACGCTCGAACTGCACCCCTACTCGGTCAAGGCTAGACCGTCCGTCTAGATCCTACCAAATACTGTACAGCCCTTGGTCAAAGCTAACGCTCGTTAGGTTTACCAATTTGATCAAAGCTAACTTCTCGTTAGGTCTACCAAACCACCCGGGATCAAATGGGAAAACGTTTCTCCAAGAAACGCGGATTGGAAACACCAATCACTCCCTGTAGCTACTTCTCTGCGGTTTTAATCTCATCCGCGACCGGCCAAAAGGGAAGCCTGTTCTGAACACTGCTTATACCCTCGTAACGAAACAAGGACGAAGTCAAAGGACAATACGATATAAATATGTATTGCTGTTCACAACTTCCTTAGATAATTACTTTAACTCATACGTACTAAAAATACCCACGCTGGGGTTTACCCATGCTGGGGTTTCTGTTTTAACACAACAATCCAACACAAATTGAACCAAATCAAGGCAAATAACAAGCATAAAAAGATTGTTTTTCAACGTACCGTGAGCTTAGCCGGGTGAAACCAACGGCGGGGCTTCTCCAAAACCAATGCGCATAGACGCAACGAGAGAAGCTTCCCAAAGCGGCTACCGCTCCGCACGTCTGCGTCCCTCGCTTTCACCCCGGCGAACCTCACGGCAGTCGATCCCGTCCTCAAGTCGCCAAACTGTGATAGTATTTTAGACTGGTCTAGTCAAAAGATTTACCAAGATACGTTCAAAAGGTTGAGTCTGGTTTATTGTGGAAAACATTACGAGCGCAAGGACTTCCTGACAAACGCAACAAGGGTGGTTCAGTCAGCGAAGTGAATTCAGCCTCTTCGCTCTGGCTTATATACAGTCAAAACACAGGTAGAGTCCTTCTAGGATGTGATTGGCTAACTCATTGCACGTCATGTGAAATGGCAGGCGTGGCCAAGAGTACAGACATGTGAAAGGTCTGAATCAGGACGAGGAAGACGAAGGTGTGGCCCTTCTGACTTAAACAAAGAGATGAGGAAGAGCTAGGCAGAGGGGTGTTTACAATTACAAAAGGGGGAGAGTTGAGGTGTTTTACAATTACAAAGGGGAGACTGAAACTAGGGTTTGCAGGGGGCTTGATGAATACTTGGGGGGAGGTGATGAATTACAAGGACAAAGGTTTAAGGTGTTTGGATGTAAAATTCCTGGACACTGGCACTCGGGTGTCCAGTCAAACTTTACCTTAGGACTGATCAGGTTGGTGAGGGCTGCCACTACGGTGGAGAAATTCAAACAAAACTCTCGGTAGTAACCGACCATTCCCAAAAACCGGGAGAGCTCCTTTTTAGTGGTGGGAACTGGATATTGGTCAATGGCCAGAACCTTAGCCCTAACTGGGCACACACGACCCTGACCCACCACTTTTCCCAGGTATGCGACAGTAGCACAGGCGAATTCGCATTTAGCAAGATTAACGGCGAGACGGGCCCCTACCAAACGCTCAAATAGCGCCCGGATCCACTACAAATGAGCCCCCCACGTCTGACTATAGATAACGACGTCATCTAAATAGACAGCGCACCCTTCTAACCCCGCAACAACCTGGTTCATCAGCCGCTGAAATGTCGCAGGCGCATATTTTAATCCAAACGGCATGACTTGGTACGAGTACAGCCCCGTAGGTGTGATGAACGAAGCAATCTCCCTTGCCCGAGGGGACAGAGGGACTTGCCAGTACCCTTTTTAAAAGGTTGAATTTGCTGACAAAGACAGCCGACCCGACCTGATCCACACAATCTTCCATGCGGGAAAGGGGAAAAGAATCCGTCTTCGTCACTGTGTTCACCTTACGGTAGTCCGTACAGGGTCTGAACGTCCCATCAGGCTTGTTCACTAAGAGACAGGGGGAAGCCCAACTAGAGAATGAAGTTCGGGCTATTCTATTAGCCAGCATATACTGAACATCACTCTCTAGTTGTTCACGTTTGTCTGGTGACATCCGGTAAAACTGCTGTTTGATAGGCTCCGCCCCCTCTACCTCGATGTCATGTTCGATCAGATGGGTACGGGATGGGGTGTCTCCCCATAGAGAGGGATACTCTCTGACCAAAGACACCAACTCTGACCGCTGAAGCTTGGATAGATGAACTAGCACCCCCTCTAGGTTGGCCAACAATGCGGTGTTGTTTAGCCTGCCCCGTAGCACGCCATCGTCAGGCGTCACCAGCTCCTCCTGCCCTCCGGCGTGGGCGCCCTCTGCAGGCGATGCCACGGCGGCCGGACGCACGTCACACCCTAACCCAACCCCACGTACATAGTAAGGCTTAAGGAGGTTGATGTGGCATAACTGTGTGGGCCTCTTTCTATCTGGGGTCACAATCACATAGTCCAGATCAGACACTTTGCGCACCACTGAGTAAGGACACAGGAACTTGGCCTGGAAGGGACAGCTGACCAAGGGTAACAGCGCCATCACCTGATCACCAGGAGCAAACACCCTGTGCTCCACACGTCTGTCATAGAGCCTTTTCATTTTTCCCTGAGACTCTTGCAGCCGGGTTTTTGCTAATCGGTTAGCGGTGTACAGTCGCTGACGGAAACTGTCCACATAACCCGTCAAAGGTTTAGGAGGATCTGCCACCTCCCAGTCTTTCTGGAGGACAGCCAGCGGGCCCCGCACGGTGTGGCCAAATACCAGGTCATTGGGGCTAAAACCCGTACTCTCTTGGCTAACCTCCCTGGCTGCCAACAGCAACCAGGGCAAACCCTCCTCCCAATCACGGCCCAGCTCAGCGCAGTATGCCCGTAACAGAGACTTAAGGGTCTGGTGAAAACGCTCCAAAGCACCCTGACTCTGGGCATGATAGGCGCTCGAATGGGAGTGATGGGGCAAACAGCCCCGAAGTGAAGTTGGACCCTCGGTCGCTCTGAACCACTCTGGGAATGCCAAAGATGGACATGAACTGCGTCAAAGCTTTCACCACTGACTTCGTTGTGATGTTGCGAAGAAGATACGCAGCAGGGTAAACGGGTGGCCTGACACATCACAGTGAACAAGTAACCTGCTTTCGACCGAGGCAAAGGTCCCACACAGTCAATGATCAGATGATCAAAAGGCTTCTCTCTAACTTGAATAGGATACAAAGGAGCAGGCTTGATAGTCTGGTTGGGTTTACCAGTCTGCTGACATGTATGACAGGTTCGGATAAACTCGGCTATATCTCGTTTCAGACGCGGCCAATAGAAGTAACGCAAGACCCTGTCATATGTCTTCCTAACGCCCATGTGTCCAGTGACACCACTGTGAGCAGTCTGTAGTACTGCTTCTCGCAGCCTAAAGGGCAGCACAATCAGAAACAGGGCATCCCCCACATACGCGTCAGAGTGGGGTACCCATTTTCTCACCAACAACTCGTCCTGGAGGAAATAGCCCCGTGTCGCATTCTCAATCTCCTCATCACGCTAGTAAACAGCTCCTGGAGGGTAGCACCCTCCCTCTGCTCCCGCCCGAGGTCGCTGCGAGTTACAGGCAATGGGAAATCAGTCACCGGAAACACTTTAAGCACTGTTTTCTTAACAGGAGACACAGGAATGTTGACCGCACGAGCCATTGCCCGTGTAACGGCACAAGCAGGAAAAATCTCAGAAGGTTTAGTTTCACCAACATTCGGATTAGCAGCTACGGTCAACGTAGTTGGCCCAGGAGACAGATTTACGCCTGCCAGGTGATTTCCCAAAATTACATGAACGCCGCTGACAGGCAGGCTGGGACGTATCCCCAAAGACACTTCCTCCTGCACCCATTCGGAAGTAACGGTCACTTTGTGCAAAGGAACAGTTAGCACTTGTAAGTCCATTCCCCTCACCAGAACGGACGTGCCAGTATCTCACTCAGAGGAGAATGGCAAAACCGACTCAACAATGAATGACCCAGTGTCTCGCAGGATTTTAACAGGAGTACAATGTTTCCCACCCGCTAGGGACACGTAGCCATCAGTCACATAGGGTAGATACGCGGCATTGACTTCAGCTAGAGTGGGCTGCCCAGCACATCTGACAGGGCTGGTAGGGGCTTTTAGCCCAGGAGTAACCTGCGGAAGGGCATCAACGGCCCCGAAGTCCGTATGACTTTGAACGGCCGCGATAACCCCAGCTCGCTCTGCTATAAAACAGATCGGCGCAGCCAGAGCAGAACCTGAGGGTTTAGCGTGCGCACTAAAAGGTGGCCTGGATTTGGCTCTTAAGACGGGACACTCATTCTTCCAGTGACCATGACCAGAGCAATAGTTACACGCCCGGCTGTCAGATTTATTACGGGGTGGATGGTCGGTTTTAGCCTGCTCGTGGGGCTTGGAGACAACAACGTCCCTGCGACCGTCTTTGTTTCCAAAGCTCTTATGAGTTAGCATAAACTCGTCCGCTAACTTGGCGGCTTCGACCAAGGAGACAACCTGGCGCTCACTTATGTAAGTGGCAACTCGCTCAGAAAGGGTGTTTCTGAGCTGCTCGACCAGAATGAGCTCTCTAAGGTTCTCGTAAGTTGTGACATCTGACGCTGCGCACCACCGGTTAAAGTGTACAGCCAGCTCTCGAGCGAACTCAGTATGTGTCTGTTTATCCCTCCTAGAAGATCGAAAACGCTGGTGGTAGGCTTCCGGAACCAGCTCATAAGCTCTCAGGACTGCCTCCTTAACTGCCTTGTATTTACCACAGTCAGCTTCACCCAAAGCCGAAAATGCTTCTTGTGCCTTCCCGACAAGGACACACTGCAGGAGTAGCGTACGATCCACTCACGGGCGTCTGCTAAGCGCTCAAAAAGAAGGAAAAAGGTGTCAAGATCTTTTTCTTTAAACTTGGGCACCAACTTCAGATTTACTGACACATTAAAAGCAGAGGATGACTGTGCCCCACTGTACCCAGCCTGTGCAGGACTAGACTGCTCTGCAGTCAGTTTCCCATCTCGGATTAATTCCAAACGGAAACGTTCTAAATCACGTTGTTCCCTAGCCTCACAATTACGGGCCTCTAAACGCATTTGTTCCTGCTGGTACTGAAGGAGTTCCTTTTGCTGGTCAAAGGAGAGACCAACTCCTGATAAAGGACAGGTTTTTACCTCAGTGGATGTAAACACACCAGCCTCAATCAGGGCAGCAACCAGGACAGACTTAATGGAGCCCTTCCAACGCAACTCCTGCTCGGTGAATGTAACTTCATAATGTTCAGCTATCTGCTCTAACTGAGCTTTCGTAAATGCCCCCAACCCATCCTCACTAGGGGACATAATAAACTCTGCAACTGATGCCATGGTAGTCTACCTATAGGGTGATAATAACCTACCGTAACCATAACCAAAACTCTCTGCCCTAGACCAACACTAGACAAAACTGCTATGAGACAAACGAGTAACCAGAAACCCCCCCTGCCCTGGCTACACCTGCCTAACCAAAACTAGCTTTCTGTCTCAACCCTAGTCTTCAGACGCGTTAGTGACGGGCATTTTAAGCACTGATCCCCATGCCCCGGTTGATACTCAGCACGCTGACAGCCACCCAGAAAACATGGAAGTGCGCCCGAGACAACCGCTCCAACCACCTCGGCGTCGCACTACCCCAAAATGATTGTCAGGGCACCGAAGTGACCTGCCGCTATGCCTACCGGCAAGGGCGGTTCCCAAACAGATAAATGGTAGCAGCTACTAACCTCAACTACAAACCTTTACCACAGGTTCAGATCCATACGGGAAGAGGGCAGCGACCAAACCAGATAGGCATACAGATGTGGGAAGTTAGAAATGTCACATGCTGCAGTATTTCACCTTCGCGGTATTTGGCAGGGAAATCCCGTTGGGAATCTCGTGGGATTTCAGACGGGTGTTATTTCGTTTTAGTGATGCACCACCGCCAGGTGGCGTCTTTGAGTAGATTTAGCAGGCTGGGCTCAGTATTTTTCTCCTATAGTCTACGAATGAAGCATCATTAAATTTCACATTCTTTAATTTAAATGCTCTGTTGTAAAGCACTTTGAGCTGAATTTATCTGTATGAAAGGTGCTATACAAATAACGTTTAATTGTTATTATTACCTTGTTCTCAAACACATGTTTTCTCCATCTCGATGTAATTTAATTATTACGAACACCTATAATATATCTAGGCCTACAGTAGCCTATCTATCTCGGCAACTGACGTCGGGTCAAGACGTGGTGTCTGTTAAGTCAAATGCGCAAAATAACAGTATTGTAAATATATTTGTTAGTAAAGATGTGGTGAACATGAGGGTTTTGCGTTTTGTTTCTGGAACGCATTCAACTGGTAGCTACTCGTAAACCCCGGAAGTAAATTTTAAGATGGGGCACCAGCTAATGTAGCCAAGTCTGAGCGCAGTAGGCTATGTGACTTCAGCACGATACAAACAAAAAATAAGGTTGATCGGAGGTGTGGATCCATAAAAAATGTATATAGTCGCCATGAGTAAAGATCACTCATTGCCAATCATATCCGGACATGAACTATCTTGTGCATAGCGGCAGGTTTGACAGTGAGTCACATGCACACTATACGCCGATCAACTGATAATTGTAATAATGCGATTATTGAAATGGTCTTCTGAACGCCTTTAGCTGATTTCCAAAATCGGGGTAAGGTCCATTGGACGATTGTGGGTTTTCATTTGCACATAACTATATTTTAATAAAACATTGAAGTCCGCCTGTCAATGACTTTCCCTAAAATTGTGTTCTGTTGCACCCCCTATTGTTAAATTATAAATTAAAAAAACATTTACAGTATTTTGTTATTTGAATGATCTTGAATATATATAATAATAATAATATTATATATATATATATTCAAGATTATTCAAATAACAAAATATTGTATAGGTGTCATATTTTACCGAAGTGAAGAAGACGGTAGCTATCAGAGGCTAAAGCAGTTAGCTAATTTTAAGATCATTCCTGTAGCTGCTTTGCTGCTAATGCGAGCTCGTCTCCGTTCCTGCCCGAGAAACAGAAGTTGAACTAATAGCATCAAAATCAAAATAGCTACAGGAATCATCGTTGTAAAGTTAGCTATCTGCTTTTTAGCCACCGACAGCTACCGTTAATATTATGGAAGCTGCTGTCGTGAGCTGACTTGCTATCACGGTCTTATTGTGCAGCTTCACAGCCTGCTATTAGCAGACAGCACTAAAGTTGACAAAATCACACTTGCACATCATTAGAATTCCAACCATTTATATGGGATTTATCATTCAACTAAACATGGAACCTGAATACTACCTGATATTTCAACCTGCTGCCATCAGTGATCGGCATGTCTGCTTGTTTGCGTCATGAATATCCTACGCAATGACATTCCATTTAGTGTCCCAAAACACTAAGATATGAGTAGCACTACATAGGGAATAGGGAGTGAGTGAACCATTTCAAACACATCTCTTGTCAGATCCGCCATCTTACTCGTCCTGATGCCATGTTCCATATGAGAACACCAAGTTAGCCTACTGTATTAAACTTCTACTTGTCCCGACACATGAGTTAACAGATATAGACCCGGCGACAGTTACAGAGATAGAAACTATAGATAGATAGGCTTTGTTCGTAATAATTAAATTACAACCAGACAGAGAACAAGGAGTTTGAGAACAAGGTAGGCTCATCTAATGTGCGAGATGAGCTACAGCAATGGGTCAATGAGTAGTATTACTGCGCCCCTATGGGCGTGCGAGCGGTGGTGCGGAATGCGGTAAAGCGCCTGTTAGAATACCGCGGGTCAAGTTACATTCTTATGTTCTCACATCTGTACCAATACCAAAACCAAACAGAAGGGGAAAACGGGCACCAACAGAATCTACAAAAAGAGGCAAACGACAAAAATCCTGCGAGCCCCCATTATGTCACGACCGGCTCAAGAACATGACATCAACAAAACCAAAAAGGGGAGACCGATTACCGAAACTCAGAGTAATCAAATATTTAATTACAAACCAAAGTTACAGACACACATACGCCGTGTGTCTGGGAAACAATCTCCAAGAACACTGAATGGCAGAACAATATATAGGAGGCTAATCAGCTGAGCCCAGGTGCTCCAATTCACTCAATCAGCCCGGCAGCAGCTCCCAATCGCTCAATCAGCCTGACGGTCCTCCTGGCACCGCCCAACAGCCCCAAACCTGAAAAGATAGAACACACAGCAAGGCAGGCAGAACCAAGGGGACCGTCACAAGTGGTAGGAGTCATATTAGAGCTCAGCTGAGCAGCAATGCACTCAGAGAGATCACCAGTGTTACAGTGAATTGCAGTGATAGCCCAGTGTGTCACTATACAGTTTATGTGTGCGTGTCCAGTGTGTTTCCAGCGTATGTGTGTGTGTGTGTATGTTTCCATTGTGTGTGTATATGTTTCCAGAGAGAGTTTCCAGCGTGTTAGTGTGTGTGTATGTCCAGTGTGTGCTTCCATCTATGTGTGTGTTTCCAGCACGTGTGTGTGTGAGAGCGTGTGTATGTGTGCGTGTGTGTGTGTGTGTGTGTCAGAGAGGCTCCTCCAGGGTGCTGCCTGCTCTCTCCTCCAGCCCTGTTCCTCATTAGTCCCCTGTCATGGTGCCAGAATCAATAAGGAGAAAGAGGGGGGAAAAATCACCCTCCACCCCTCCCCTCTCCTCCTCCCCCCTCTCCTCTCCTCTCCTCCCCTCTCCTCTGTTTGTGAATGGGTAGAACATTAGTGAATTCCTAAGTGTTTACAAACACCAGGAACCTCCTCTCTTTACTGTACCAGGGCCCCGCGTTCCACTCTTCCACTCATTCTCTCATTCCCCCTTCATTCTTTGATGAGAGAGAAAGAGAGAGAGAGAGAGAGACACACAAAGAGAAGGCAGACTGAGCGCTCATGTGAAATCAGATGCTGTAATTTTATCTGGATTAGCAGAATCTTGTGTTAGAGGCAGCGCAACACTCCCAAATACACATGAAAGTATTTAGCTGTTGTTTCTCTCTTTCTCTCACTCCTTTTGCTCTCTCCCCCCTCTCTCTCTCTGTTCTTTAGATGACTCATCTGTTTCTTTCCATACATCCTTGTTTGCTGGCGGAGACAAACAGCCTAGTTTAAACAAAGAGTAGCCTGCTGCTGTGGTGTTTATATAGAGTGTGTGAGTCTGTGTGTGTGTCTGTGTGTGTCTGTACATGTGTGTTTATAAGTGAACACTGTCTGCCTCCCTCCCTCTCTCTCTCTCTCAGTGTGTGTGTGTGTGTGCGTGCACGCTTGCGTATGCAATGTGTGAGTGCTTCCAGGACTGTATAAACCACAGAGCAGCGTCCGGCGTCAGTGTGTCATCCTCACCATAAACACACATACATCAAGCTAAAGACTTACATGTGCTGCGTCCAATCACGGCAGTCAAACCCCATGGCGGGCTGCTCACTCAGAGAGAGAGAGAGGGGGGGGGGGGGGCTGCTCACTCAGAGAGAGAGAGAGAGAGGGGGGGGGGCTGCTCACTCAGAGAGAGAGAGAGAGAGGGGGGGGGGGCTGCTCACTCAGAGAGAGAGAGTGAGGGAGAGAGGGGGGGAGGCTGCTCACTCAGAGAGAGAGAGAGGGGGGGGGGGCTGCTCACTCAGAGAGAGAGAGAGGGGGGGGGGGCTGCTCACTCAGAGAGAGAGAGAGAGGGAGAGAGGGGGGGAGGCTGCTCACTCAGAGAGAGAGAGAGGGGGGGGGGGCTGCTCACTCAGAGAGAGAGAGAGGGGGGGGGGGGCTGCTCACTCAGAGAGAGAGAGAGAGGGGGGGGGGCTGCTCACTCAGAGAGAGAGAGAGAGAGGGGGGGGGGCTGCTCACTCAGAGAGAGAGAGAGAGAGAGAGAGAGAGAGAGAGAGAGAGAGGGATGGAGGGGGGGGCTGCTCACTCAGAGAGAGAGAGAGAAAGAGAGAGAGGGAGGGGGGACTGCTCACTCAGAGAGAGAGAGAGAGGGAGGGAGGGGGGGCTACTCACTCAGAGAGAGAGAGAGGGAGGGGGGGGCTGCTCACTCAGAGAGAGAGAGAGAGAGAGGGAGGGGGGCTGCTCACTCAGAGAGAGAGAGAGAGAGAGAGAGAGAGAGGGGGGGACTGCTCACTCAGAGAGAGAGAGAGAGAGAGAGGGAGGGGGGGCTGCTCACTCAGAGAGAGAGAGAGGGAGGGGGGGGGCTGCTCACTCAGAGAGAGAGAGAGGGAGGGGGGGGGCTGCTCACTCAGAGAGAGAGAGAGAGAGGGAGGGGGGCTGCTCACTCAGAGAGAGAGAGAGAGAGAGAGAGAGAGGGGGGACTGCTCACTCAGAGAGAGAGAGAGAGAGAGAGGGAGGGGGGGCTGCTCACTTAGAGAGAGAGAGAGGGGAGGGTTAAGACAGGCTGAGGGATGGCGGAGGCGTCGGAGCTGAGAGGTAAATAAATAAGTCTGTGTGTTTCCACGGCGACAGGTTAACCGGCCCGAGCGGAAGAGACGGTAAACAACATCAGTCATCATAATTGCCGCGGGCTGTCCCTCCCCTCCTCTCCACCATCCCTCGTTCTCTCCCTCCCTCCCCCGTTCTGCTCTTCTTTCTTTCCGTCTGTTTATTCGCTACCTCTTCGGTGCTCTCCCCCCCCCCTCCCCCCCGCTGTCCCTCCATCCTCTGGTCCGCTCACTCTCTCTCTCTTTCATCCCTCCATCACACACACCCTCTCCCTTCCCTCCATCACACAGAGTCCATCCCTCTCTCCATCCCTCCATCACACAGACTCCATCCCTCTCTCCATCCCTCCATCACACAGACTCCATCCCTCTCTCCATCCCTCCATCACACAGACACCATCCCTCTCTCCATCCCTCCATCACACAGACTCCATTCCTGAACACTGACTCTGCACCTCAGGATAAATCTCTGACTGCGAGAGCTGAGGACGGTAGAGTTATATTGGACCCTGAACCGTTTACAGTCATGTAACTGCAGGTATAAACAGCCACAGAGCATCCAATAGACGCTATCTGCGCTCTGAACACTTCATATTGGCAAGAGATACGAGCCGTAGCCCTGTAGGTGTTCTGTTTCTCAAGCAGAACTCTCTCTTTCATATTACCTCTCCCTCTCTCTCTCTCCATCTCTCTCTCTCTCCCTCTCTCTCTCTCCCTCCCTCTCTCTCTCTCTCTCTCTCTCCCTCCCTCCCTCTCTCTCCCTCCCTCTCTCTCCCTCTCTCTCTCTCTCTCTCTCTCTCTCTCTCTCTCTCTCTCCCCAAGCCCACTGGAGGCTGTTGAACCCCCTTCTGAATGCGTAGTGAATCATGTCAACTGTTTCTAGGAACTGGACGTGGCTCTGGTTCCCAGTTGGACCCTCTCACTCCTCTCTCCCTGTGAGATTCTTGGAGAGCTGAGGCAAACCATGCTGACTGAGAAAGTATGCTCAGCACACACACACACACACGCACACACACACACACACGCACGCACACACACACACACACAGTATGTTCCCCATCTCCCCTCTACAGCCAGACCTTTCAACAGCCGTGACCTGGTCATAGCATGAGAAGAGTCATGTCCCACACACACACACACACACACACACACACACACACACACACACACACACACACACACACACACACACACACACACACACACACACACACAAACACACACACACACAGACACATACACCATAAACCAATAAATTCCCGTCACAAAAACACCCAGCATAAGCTTTCGTGGGACCAGCCTGCCAACATTTGCAAATAAAGTTTTCCAGGTATAAAATGTATCATGAATCTGATTCTGCACACCCAGAACAGAGATGGGAGGAGCCAACTAACAATGTCTATTGTCTACCACCCCATCACCAGACTGGAGAAGTACTAAGACATCTTCCCTCGAAAAATCATCATCCTACTGAGACACCCAAGTTCCCTCTAAACGTCATAATCCGCCCTGTTCTCTCCTCCTACTGAGACACCTTCCCTCTAAACATCATCATTTGCCCTGTTCTCTCCTTCTACTGAGACACCTTCCCTCTAAACGTCATCATCCGCCCTGTTCTCTCCTCCTACTGAGACACCTTCCCTCTAAACGTCATCATCCGCCCCTTTCTCTCCCCCCTCCTCTCTTCTCTCCTAATGAGAGTTCTGATTCCAGCACACGGAATTACTAGTATAATCACTACCAGACCTGGAGAGAGAGAGAGACAGAGAGAGACAGACAGAGCGAGAGAGAGAAAAAGAGAGAGACAGACAGAGCGAGAGAGAGAGAAAAAGAGAGTGAGATAGACAGATAGGCAGGCAGAAAGAAAGAAAGAAAGAAAGAAAGAAAGAAAGAAAGAAAGAAAGAAAGAAAGAAAGAAAGAAAGAAAGAAAGAAAAACGCAGAGACTGTCTCTGAGTCAGTGCTCTCTAATACGACCGGTGATCACATAGCAGAGATATTTCAGTGTTCTTCTCACATGGGTAATTTTCCAATTATCCCCGGCATGCTGGAGAAGTGGCTTATGTAATGGGACTAGGACCCCACGTTCTCCAGAACACACCACTGTTGTCTGTGTGTGTGACTGGGTGACTGAGTGTGTGTGTGTGTGTGTGTGTGTGTGTGTGTGTGTGTGTGTGTGTATGAGTGTGTGTGCGTAAACTCCCAGCCAGTTCACCCTGCAGCTTGGGTGGGAGACCAGACCAGATCAAACCTCCCATGCATGAGCGTCGGAACCATTATAAGTGACAAGTGGACAAGTCCCACTCACTTTTTACAGATGTGAGAACATAAGAATGTAACTTGACTCGCGGTATTCTAACAGGCGCTTTACGGCATTCCGCACCACCGCTCGCATGCCCATAGAGGGCGCATTAATACTAGACTACTTATTGACCCATTGCTGTAGCTCATCTCGCACATTAGATGAGCCTACCTTGTTCTCAAACTCCTTGTTCTCTGTCTGGTTGTAATTTAATTATTAAGAACAAAGGCTATCTATCTATAGTATCTATCTCTGTAACTGTCGCCGGGTCTATATCTATTAACTCATGTGTTGGGACAAGTAGAAGTTTAATACAGTAGGCTAACTTGGTGTTCTCATATGGAACATGGCATCAGGACGAGTAAGATGGCTAACGGAGCTGACCAGAGATGTGTTTGAAATGACTCACTCCCTATTCCCTATGTAGTGCTACTCATAGTGAACTACATAGGGAATGATTTAACAGTTTTGGGACACTACATGGAATGTCATTGTGTAGGATATTGACGCAAACAAGCAGACGCGCCGATCACTGATGGCAGCAGGTTGAAATATCAGGTAGTATTCAGGTTCCATGTTTAGTTGAATGATAAATCCCATATAAATGGTTGGAATTCTAATGATGTGCAAGTGTGATTTTGTCAACTTTAGTGCTGTCTGCTAAAAGCAGGCTGTGAAGCTGCACGATAAGACTGTGATAGCAAGTTAGCTCACGACAGCAGCTTCCATAATATTAACGGTAGCGGTCGGTGGTTAAAAAGCAGATAGCGAACTTAACAACGATGATTCCTGTACTATTTTGATGCTTAACTTCTGTTTCTCGGGCAGGAATGATCTTAACATTAGCTAACTGCTTTAGCCACTGATAGCTACCGTCTTCTTCACTTATCCTTCGGTAAAACATGATACCGTTGTATTGTGGTATTGTGGAGTGCTAAGGCAGAAGCAGGAAGAGAAACCCGTCATGGGACCTTAAATCAGAAAAATATGGAATGGTAGTGAACGGCGTGAGAAGCTATTGTAAGCTAGACTGCAACGTAAACAAACACAATTCACGTGACACAGGGGACAGAGGGTCAGCTAGCTAGCTAACAACTATGAACTCAAACTCCTTGTTCTCTGTCTGGTACACGAGTTAATGCGCTCTGCTCTTACGCACGGTTGAGGCGGCAGCTCAAATACACTTCGCCCATATCCTCTGCACATTGGCAGTGCAACTGCCGCAGACAGCTATGGTGCACTTCATGCATTGGTAGACAGTTCTGTTCTTGCTGCAGCTTGTCTTCACCATGCAGGTATTTTGGGGGGGATATTCTTCTGTGGACACTGCGAGGGGCGCCGCCAGTGGCTGTTTGGACGCCAGAGCGTGCAGCTCATCAGCCAACTGGAGGATGTCGCATCTGGGGAGGCTCTGCGTCTCTCCACCAGTCCCCAGCGAGTCCAAGCTCCCCCAATGAATAATACTTATTTATAATAACCTACATAGTGCGAAACTGTGCATATATAATAGGCTGTAGCCAGCGCGAAACTGCGCATTCCCTATAGCCTTTCATTGAACGGCTGGTGGAAGATATAGGTATAAATAAAAAAAAACATACACGATATTTTGTTATTTGAATGATCTTGAATATATATATTCAAGATCATTCAAATAACATAATATTGTGTATGTTTTTTTAATTTATAATTAAATTTATATTTAACAATAGGGGGTGCAACAGAAAACAATTTTAAGGAAAGTCATTGACAGGCGGGTCAATGTTTTATTAAAATATAGCTTAGTTATGTGCAAATGAAAACCCACAATCGTCCAATGGACATCTTTGGCGGTTCTAGTGTTAAGACCTTACCCCGATTTTGGAAATCAGATAAAGGGGTTCACAAGACCATTTCAATAATCGCATTATTACAATTATCGGGTTATGATCGGCGTATAGTGTACATGTGAACGCACTCACTGTCAAACCTGCCGTGTATGCACAAGATAGTTAATGTCCGGATATGATTGGAATTTGGCAATGAGTGATCTTTACTCATGGCGACTATGTCAATTTTGTATGGATCCACACCTCCGATCAAGCTTTTTTTTTTTTGTATTGTGCTGAAGCCATAGCCTACTGCGCTCAGACTTACATTAGCTGGTGCCCCGTCTTCAAATTTACTTCCGGGGTTTACGAGTAGCCTACAAGTTGAATGCATTCCAGAAACAAAACGCAAAACCCTCATGTTCACCACATCTTTACTAACAAATATATTTACAATACTGTTATTTTGCGCATTTGACTTAACAGCCACCACGTCTTGACCCGGCGTCAGTTACCGAGATAGATAGGCTACTGTGGGCCTAGATATATGTGTTCGTAATAATTAAATTACATCCAGATGGAGAAAACGTGTTTGAGAACAAGTTAATAATAACAATTAAACGTTATTTGTATAGCACCTTTTATACAGATAAATTCAGCTCAAAGTGCTTTACAACAGAGCATTTAAATTAAAGAATGTGAAATTTAATGATGCTTCATTCGTAGACTATAGAAGAAAAACACTGAGCCCAGCCTGCTGTGGTGCATCACTAAAACGAAATAAAACCCGTCTGAAATCCCACGAGATTTCCAACGGGATTTCCCTGCCAAATACCGCGAAGGTGAAATGCTGCAGCATGTGACATTTTTAACTTCCCACATCTGTAGGTCCAATAATATTGGACCCACCCACTTTTACCATTGTTTTCTGCACTTATCTATTCAAATTCAGTACATACATTTTATGTACTGAAATATTGAGTGACTCAGTGTGTGAGGACACTTTTTTTTTTTTTTTACCAGCATGTACCTTTTTTTTTGTCACAATTTCACTTCGACCCCCCCGGTAGTAGCCTACACTTGGTTTGCTCCACCTGCGGGCGTTTTCATCTGAGTCTAGACAACATATACCCGAGCAGAGCAGAGAGTCGATCAACTGAGAAAAGGTAGATTCAACAATACATCATAGCTAGTTTTGCCATAAAACGGTTAAAATAGCCTTAAAACGCATTGTAGGCCATCATTGGGGCTTTTACCCTGCCATTTACTGCAGCATTATGCATTGATGGAGCGTACCTTCATAGCTAACTGTTAGATAGCTAACGTTAGTGCCAGATAATGCTGTGTAAGCTAGGGATAACGTGACTGGACCAGTAGCCTAGCTCTGCCATGGTCCGAGTTAACGCTGGATCTTTCCCTTACTTTGAGCAGCACTGTAATGTAGCTACATTTTCAGGGTCCTTCTGAGTGAGATCATTGGAAGCACGTTTTCCGAGTGGGTCTCTGTGTCCCGGCTGCATTTGTCATCAGACTCGTTGTGCCAACAAATGAATGCCCCGTAGCCTATTGTGGCTCACTCCTTTGGCGCCATCTGTTGGTTTGCATTTGTAAATCTCTAAGACGACTCGTCATTATAAGATGTTTTTCTATGAATTAAAGCACAAAGAATCATATGACTGCAGAGCACAGCCTAAAGTTTCAGTGATCACAGTTTGCAGTCAAGCAAATGCAGGTTGTACACAGCTTGTAACCTAGCTGTTGCTGGTATAAGAATATAGTGTGTAAACTGTGACAAATGCTAATGCCTGGCTCTAATATTCACATTACTTAGAGAATAAGTAACCTGCAAACTGTGTGTGTGTGAGTGTGTGTGTGTGTGCACGTAGCCAGCCAGCCAGCCATCATGGCAGAAAAATGGACATAACTTTTTTTCTGCACCAAAACGCAAAGTAAGAATATTATGGAATAAAATACTACCTAAAATATAACTGGTTAATGTTCACAAGAAATGTGAAATTATGTGAAATGTGGAAACACTAATATGGAAATGTTATTATGTCATTAGGCAGCAGAGCAGACAACAAGTGACAAACCACCAGTTCAGGAACAGACAGGGAGAGACAGAGTCAGAGGTAAATTAGACTTTTGTTGGCAACATTATGAAAGCTTGCCAGATCTCTTTCTCTCTAGGGCTCTGGATACTATGTTATTTAGTATGTTAAATTTGTGCAGGAAATATAAAGAAATATCTATATATATACATTATTTGATATTTCTCCTCTTGTTATAGCCAGATAAAAGTATCGAACCACCTGTAAAAATGCTCTAGAATACAGGAATTGGCATCTCTTCGCTTCAAAATTTTCTGGGGGCGGACCCCCCCTTTTGGTGTCCCACCTACTTTAATTTCCCTTCCGATGCCCATGCTCCCATGTAAAAATGTAGTACTGTGGTTGCAACCCAATATCACAAGGAAAACATAGAATAGATAAGTTGGTCCACCTAGTTAAACGTGTCTATGCTGCGTTTGAGCCTTGCTTGAGTGTACAATATGCCTGTTTTAAAACCAGGTCAGGTCCAGCCTGGCTTATGTGCATGGCTGTCTTATTTCTGTTCAGGACTGGTAGGACGGAAGCTAGTCATGCCACTGAAATAGCTGTGAATTGAAATTACATGAAATAATGTCTGATAAATTAAGATAGGTATTGTCGCCTGGACACATCAGTTCCAATGCTTCCAATGCTAATCCAGCACAATAAGAGCGGGATAGCCAGTTAGCTCATGAGCTCACAACAACTAGCAGCAGCTTCCATAACATTAATGGTAGCGGTCAGTGGCTAAAGCAGTTACACTGATGATTCCTGTAACATTAGCTATTTTGCTACAATTGGTTCAACTTTTGTTTCTGGACAAATGTAAGGGATAAACCCAGATAACACAAGGCTAGCGGACCTACAGCGGGTCCCCGATGGACGAGCTGGCCGAATCCGCTGACGGGTTCCTGTCCATTGTTGTTGATAAAAAATGAAAGTATTTGCCAAAGCCCAGGTTCGCTCAAAAATAGGTTCAGTCAGATTTATTAAGAAAACAATACGATTGCAAACGGACCTCAAAGTAAAACACAGAGTGGTTCCAACAGAAGAAGTAAACATGAGCTCGCCGGATCCTCCTTATATCTGCCCAAAGCAAGGATGTGGATTTGATTGGCTGAGTTGTCTATACGTCATCGTAAGGTGACGGATATCACACAGTGGTCGGGGGATGAAAACTCACTTTGAATATGGACAAAGAAAACAAAAGGTCTGAGCCAGGACGGAAAGGACAGAAGGTGTGGCCCTTCTGACTTAAACAAAGAGAGGAGGAAGAGCGAGGTAGAGGAGGTGTTTACAATTACAAAAGAGAGAGGTCTGAGCCAGGACGGAAAGGACAGAAGGTGTGGCCCTTCTGACTTAAACAAAGAGAGGAGGAAGAGCGAGGTAGAGGAGGTGTTTACAATTACAAAAGGCATGGGACTGGATGAACAGGTATTGAAAGAAAAGATATGAATCTGAATAGTCTTGAGACTATGTGTAAAATTCCATGACAACTCCCTCATCTGTGGCTGAACAGCCACATAAAATATATACATCAGATATAAAATAAGCATAATCAAAAAAAAAAAAAAAAAAAAAAAAAAAATTACAAACACAAAATTTTAAAAACTCTATGCTATACATGTGGAAAGGAAGTAATATCTCCACTAGGTGGAGCAAGAATAAAAAGAACAAAAATAGATTATTTTCTTTCCACATGCAAATCACGCACCAAAACTCCTTGTTTCAGAAATTTGACAGGAAACAAGGTAAAAAAGATGACATGATTATACTATTTATAGTCTAAAGAGTGGACAACCATTCACCAAAAAACCTTGATTTAAAGTTTGAACAAGGCAAAAAGATAAATGGTTACCAGTGTAAGAAGGGCAAAAAACCTCTTGGTCAATTTAGAGGAAAAACCCAAACTTATTTATCAACTCATGTTTCAACCATTGTAACTCTTGTAAACAAATATGATATTTTTTCAAGATAATTTCAAAGTTCATTCACTCTTGTTGTGAATAATTGCATGTAATGTCCTATGGATCATAGCTTCCATGTTTGCGTCTCTGAATGTTTAATGTAGGTTCCATCTTTGTGTGCGGTTAGAGGTGCAGTCATTGCTGTTGAGATTGTCCACGTTGTCATACCACAACCACGAGAAAGAGGTGACCGGTAAGGTCAGTCTCCGATTGTTCATCAGAGGAGAGGAGAGTGTGGCGGTGACTGTCAAGGTCACTCTCCGATTGCTCATCAGAGGAGAGGACAGTGTGGCGGTGACTGTCAAGGTCACTCTCCGATTGCTCTTGAGATCTCTGGTTCGGCTGCATGGACCGTCTTCTCAGCTACTTTTGACAGCTATTCCACACAGGCCAGAATGTCCTGGTGCTGATTGTTCCATCTTTGACGGGTAGGTTCCTCCCGCAACATCTACTTCTCTTCCATGTTTTCTGGCCTGTTCTCAGGCTGCTCATCTGCTCCTGGTAGTCTGTCTTCCCATTGGGCAGGTCTGCATAGAGCGGTCAGCCAGCGAGCTCTCGGAAGGTGAGGAGGGAGTCCCTGTCCTGGTCCAGCAGGGTGAAGGCGCGGTGGGGCACGGTGTTTGGTGGACACCACACAGCCAGGGCTTCATTTACAATTAAGAAAACATAAATTATCAATTAATCAAAAAATCCATCAAAGCTTCATTTGTATAGCTAAAATTTGTATATCTAAAACTTCCCTCTTCTGCATTTGAGGACAGAGTATTTGGGCACCGCCCGCTTCGGACAAAATGGTCTCTTCCCTATGTCATACTTATCTGTCGCTCCCAGTGAGTCGGTGACATGGCGTTGGCCCGGCATCCCACGAACCACAGATCACCCATCTGTAGGGAAACAGGCCGGTAACCTCCATCTACACCTCCGGTCCTGTGCCCGTCTCCTGGTTCGGCATTCACCCATCACTCCCGGAACGACAGTTGTCTGTAAAAACACTCAGGAAAAACACTCAGGCCCGATGAATGTGCCTCAAACTATAAACATGAGATATTTAACATAAACATTAAAAATATATAATTGGGTTAGGAGATGCTGTATTCAGGTTAAGACACTGGCAAACATTATCTATCCCCCCCACTATCATGTACAAACCTTACGTCCTCAGCTACATCTGTCTCGTCCTGTTTATTTACCTTAATAAATGGGTCTATATTGGCTAGTTAAAAATCTACCTTGTGGGTTGTTCAAGGGAACCCCAGCAGGTGGCGTCGAATCCCAGGTTGCAGGATTCTTTCTCTCATTTCGCATGCGGTGACTGTGACAGTTCCTGATCCAGTGACCAGTTTTACCACAATGAAAACACGCGTCAGTTCTGTCTCCGTTTTCGTTTTCCTCCCTCGGTTTCATTCTGTTTCTATCCCTACGATTCTTGTTCGTGTGACGACCCTGTGGTCGTTGTTGGTTGGGAGCAGATGGAAAAACAGAGTTGGGAGGCGGGGCAGCAGCTACAACAGCGGGTGAACCAGTCATAGTTCGGGAAAAATGTGTGAGCTCTGAGTGCCGAGTCGGCGTGATAGAGTTCAAAACGGAATGACTAGGAGGGAGAAGGGACTCTGAATATTCCGCTTAAGTCTTTCGGACCTCCCATCCAGGGTGCAATCCCGGGCTAGACCCCGTTCCGTCCGAGGCCCCAAGCCAGGCTCCCCTGGAATGAGAGCTCAGCCTTCTGCTTCCCGGTGTCTTCTTTTCAAAGCCCACCGATCACAGAAGCACTACTTGCCTACTAACGCATTCGCTTTTGGCTTGTAGTGGCCTGACTGTACATTGAGCCGAGCGCGGCGGCCATCTTGTGGTCTTACTGCCCTATGCGACCCGACCGGCCGGTGACCCAGTCGATAGCGATCCCGGACACCGTAGTGATTGTTAGTCACCCAGCTCAGAACCGACGGTCTGATCCTAATTCCACTTGTGCTATGGATATTAGAACTTTGACCGTTTTCACCAGCCTTGCCTATTCACAGAGGTCGTCTCTTACGCCCCTCTGCTTAGGTCTGGACTGTCGTCCACGTACCACACAGTGCCAACACCTTAACGGCGACACAGTGCTGACTAGACGGTACCAGAGCAGTATGTTAATTCATACTTCCTTAGACACGGGGGCCTTCAGTCGTCTCCCCATCACTATATCAGGATTTAACGTGCCCTTTTGGGACCTTGCGGTCCCGCCCCCGTCTGTTAGAGACTAGGTCCAGGGGTGCCCACTCCCCCTCCCTAATCTCTCTGATTAACTTCCTCAGCTACCTGTCTTCTGACTTGAAAAAACACTCGTGTGCGACTATTTCCCACTTCCTGAATGCATTCCAATCTATCGCATTTCCAGGCTCCCTTCCTAACCTAGTCATCTCAAACGCCTGTAACTGAGCCCTAACAGTCGCTAACTCACTAATATTGAGTGTACCGGACAGGGGGAAATCAGAATGTCTCCCCCAGATCAAGAACTGCATACAAGCATCATCCCAAAACCTTTGCGCAACAATCTTAGCTGGCCCAGACAGCGAACTAGTATTGGTATTCATGATTAACACAATACCCTACAGCCTATAATTCAGAACTAACGGTGAAAAGAAAAGTATAGTAAAAACAGCTACTAGATTCTAGCAGTTAGGATTTAACAGTCGAAACAGTGTACAAAATACTTACAATACTTTACCTGGATCCATGGCGCGCTTAACAAACAATACAAGACAGAGCCGAAGCTCAAACAGTAAAACAGCAGACTAACAACCCCGTGCACATACAAGACAGAGCCGAAACTCCAACAGTAAAACAGCAGACTAACACGGGGACGCAAAACAAAGAACGACCAAAGATGACGAAAAGAGGACGAAGGCACGACTAACACACGACAAACTTAGTTTAGGTTTACTAAACCACCCGGGATCAAAGGGACAAACGCTTCTACCAGAAACGCGGGTCGGACTAACATACCAAAACCACTCCCGTAGCTACCTTCGCTGAGAAAAAAAATACAACGGTACAACCTTCGCTGAGAAAAAATACAACGGTACAACCTTCGCTGAGAAAAAAATACAACGGTACAACTCCTACGACCGGTCAAAGGGAAACCCCGTTCTGTGCCAACTGTTTGGCGTATTAACTAAAAAACCCGTTCTAAGCTGCAACCGATAAACAACCTGAATTGTACATCAACTACAGGGGAACAAATTCACGAGACCAAAACTCACACTTCTTCTGAACGGCATATACCCTCGTAACGAAACAAGGACGAAATCAAAGGACAATATAATATATAAATATATCTATTGCTGTTCACATCTCCTTGGATAGTTACTTACTTATAAAATACCCACGACGGGGTTTCTGTTTTCAATAATCTAGACCAACACAATCTGAACCAAAACCATGGCAAATAACAAGCATAAAAGGATTCGTTTTTCAACGTACCGTGAGTCTAACCGAGTGGAACCAACGGCGGACTTCTCCGAACCAGTGCGCATAGACGCAAAGAGAGAAGTTTTCCAGAGCGGCTACCGCTCCGCACGTCTGCGTCCTTCGCTTCCACTCCTAGGCGAACCTCACGGCAGTCGATCCCATCCCCGTCGCCAATTGTTGTTGATAAAAAATGAAAGTATTTGCCAAAGCCCAGGTTCGCTCAAAAATAGGTTCAGTCAGATTTATTAAGAAAACAATACGATTGCAAACGGACCTCAAAGTAAAACACAGAGTGGTTCCAACAGAAGAAGTAAACATGAGCTCGCCGGATCCTCCTTATATCTGCCCAAAGCAAGGATGTGGATTTGATTGGCTGAGTTGTCTATACGTCATCGTAAGTTGACGGATATCACACAGTGGTCGGGGGATGAAAACTCACTTTGAATATGGACAAAGAAAACAAAAGGTCTGAGCCAGGACGGAAAGGACAGAAGGTGTGGCCCTTCTGACTTAAACAAAGAGAGGAGGAAGAGCGAGGTAGAGGAGGTGTTTACAATTACAAAAGAGAGAGGTCTGAGCCAGGACGGAAAGGACAGAAGGTGTGGCCCTTCTGACTTAAACAAAGAGAGGAGGAAGAGCGAGGTAGAGGAGGTGTTTACAATTACAAAAGGCAGGGGACTGGATGAACAGGTATTGAAAGAAAAGATATGAATCTGAATAGTCTTGAGACTATGTGTAAAATTCCATGACACCATTTGCACATAGAATGGCAAGCGGACCTCTGGCGGATTATTAGTGTCAGGGACAGCGGTCCGCTAGTAATCCGAAATGCTCCCACTATTGCTCCACCACCATTCCACCCGTAGTTTATTGTCTATATCCTAGGCTCATTGGCCCTAGGGTTATGGATTTCTATTGCTAAATTAACTTACTCAGATTTTTTTTGGGGGGGGGGGTAACCCTTCCTTTCATAGTCCCCCGATTACTAAACATTTATCTGGTAATACATGCAAAGTATAGCCTAATATAAAATGGGTTGATTACTGAGACACCTATACTTTAGGTATCATTTCAAAACAGGAGTATTTCCAATGTTCAATTACTGCACATTAATTCAATAACTGACATAGCACCACTGTAACTACACTTTACATAACTTCTATAACATCCAGTGACAAACACAAATGACAAATCATAATGCACATATTTATTAAAATGCTTTGAATTATATTAATTATAACTGGATCCACTCAGGAATCTGTTAGTGGGACCGAGAACAGGAGGAGCAGAAAACAAAGCACAGAGTTGCATACAGTAGAAAAGGACAGTAAAATTGGGAGAGGAGGGGACTGACACCTTCATGCTCCGAGGTACCCATTAATTCGGGGCATGCTTTAAATTCTAAGCATGATTTATTTACCATTACATTACACCAGGGATTCTCAACCTGTTGTAAGGCCCACTTCTGATTGTTAAAATTCTGAGGACTGGACTAATTGAAGCAGATCCTGATCCACCCCTTGGGGAATTTTTCACTGTTTACTCCATTAACTAGACATTGAAAGAGAAAACAACTACTAAAAACAAATAATAAAGAAATATAATACATAACTAACAGAAATACTTACACAAATAACTAAATAGCCTAACTCAAATACTCATTGAATTGCTGAAACTGAACAAAGAACACAGTCTATCTAAGCCTGTTGCGGCCCTCCTGTGGCCGAAAACAGTAAATTCAGTCACCAGTAATACACATTTGTAGCCAACTAACAAGAACGTTCACTAAATCATACTTGGACAACAGAATGTAATGAACATAAAAATCTAACAAAGTACAGTTACTCTTAGCTACCAATAGCCTATAACCAGAGATTACATGATAATAGTATGAAGAAGCTATCAAAATCCCTACCGAAGCCATAGCTAGCAACATAGGGCTAACACTAATCTACCGGGCATTTCTAATCAATGATAAAACATTGTGGTAGAATCTCACCATAAAGGGATTGAACCAGTACACTTTCATCACCTTGTTCAATTATTATTATCCCTCACACTGTTATCCATCTCTATACTAATAAAAGACTTACAACTAAAGATCTACAACACAGTAGCTGGCTGCTAGGCTAACATTACGTTAGCTAGCTAGCATTAATGGTAGCTAGCTAGTTAGCTAACCTAAATGTGTCAGCTAGCTAAGATAGCTGCCGTAACGTGAAGTAGCGTTAATATTAGAGTAGCAAATGTTCCCTCCAGACAAATGGGGTGGGAGAACTGAATTTTAACTTGATTTAATTGAAAAAGCTAATTTGCAACCGTTATGTTGAATGTTATTGAACACGTTTTTTGACTAGAATGACTATGAATAACAAAGCTGACAAAACAAGTTTCTGAAGTCAGACTGCACGTAACTCAAATACTCAGTCTTTTTTTTTTTTTAAACAAGCCTTACAACTAATAAAACGGATGCCACTTGGAAAACTGCTCCATGCCATCACAGCCCTGTAATAGAGTGTTTTTCAAAGAGTTTGTTCTAGGTAGTCATCTGCCCTCTGCTGGCTGCTCTGGTAGCATGCGTGTGTATTTAATCAATACAGTATTTTATTGTCTTAAACAGGGATTCAGGTGTCTGGGTGTGAATGACCTTATGAAAGAAAACAAGCAAATTGGCTGCCAACCTGTTCTCCACACTCAGTCATTTTAGTTTCATTGGTTTTTTATTTTATTTCATTTTAGTTTCACGAAATACCCGTTCGTCCGACTAAAGTTATCCCGTTATTCCGACTGTCGGTAACTACTACCGCCCGCAAGTCCGACTCCTCCTTTGGATTGCTGGAATTGTCTGATGGCTGCTGACTGATGTGTCTTCTGAACAGAAATTGTCTCATGAATATGATAAATGCTATGAAAAGGCGCCCTTTCCAATAATGAGTAGCCTAAACTACAACGCAGTGTCAGAATATGCATATCCAATCCAATCCAACTTCATAAACGTGAAAAATAATAGGCTGGCTGCATAACAGTAGAAGGATCATACTCGAGTTAAACAACCCCACTGAGGACAATGTGTTCACTGCTGCCCAACCGCCACACAGTGTTGTGATTTAATTTAATTTAGCCCCTCTGTTTTAATTATGATGTTATTACACATGTCATTAAATAATAGAGTGTAAGTTGAACAAGAAACTCTGATGTAAACAGATAGGAATGTGTTGGCAATTGCATTGAGCATTGAGCAAAGAGGTTCTTATCTAAACACCAAGCACTTAGCAGAAATCCTCTCCACGCCCCAGAAAGAATGTCTAAAAACGGGATGAACAAGTTGTATTAATCCCTCCATGTGTGCTAACTCAAACTGACATGTTTAGACAGAGGAGGAACAGAGTGTTCTGTTCCTCATATGTGATTGCTCAATTTGACACAAGCTTATGTTAAGTGCAAAATGTCCCTACTCAATCAAGTTTATCTACTGAAAAACAAGTTTGATTGCCAAACAGATGTACATGACGTACATGGGTGTGTTGTATGTTTTTTTTTTTTTAAATAGGGTGGTTCCGGGAGGAAGCTAATGGTGTATTAAATAGCTGAGGCAGCTCTCCTACCACTAGGGGGAAGCACTTGCAATGCATAAGTCCAATACACCATTAGAATCACGCCAACCTAGGGGTGTGTTTTAAAAAATGGGTTGTGGTCAAGCTAAAAGGGCGGGGATAGCCCTGAGAAGGTATATAAAGAGCTGCACAAGTCAGTATGAGTGTGTGTCTTCTCAAGAACCCACCGGTCTTGTTGCCTGTACTGCTGAACAAGCAATAAAGCCTGTTGCATCGGACTCTGGGTGTTTCCAGTGCCTCATTGATTTGACTTCAACTGCTGAACACGAACTTTGAAGATTTTATTTACACAAACAAGTTGTTTACACAACAAATTGGCGAGCCAGCCAGGAGGACGCGGCACCGAGGTCCGGCACCTGACGGGGTCCTGTTTCGCTCCAGCACACAATGCGCCAAATTACAAGGTAAGCAGAGCCATTTCAAATTCTGTGTGACTGAAGTGATCAGGTCCGCCCAGGTGACAGGTACTCACGCCGCTCCTCCGAAGAACCTAGAAAAATGTATACTAATATTGTTTAATAAACTGTTTTACCAAATTTAATCATAAAAGGCACTGTTGAAATTGAAGTCCCATACAACTCTCTGTCTGTCTTTGTTGAAGTGTTTTCAAACACTATGGTGCGGAAAGAATGAATGACTAATTGTGAGAAAGTTGCATGCTCAACCTAATGTACTATGCATGGTTTCTAGTCTCAATAACGCCTGAACAGGGAACTATAGAGCAACTAGTACATATTAGGTGTGTAGTAACGACAACTAAGTGCAGTGAAGTGACAACGAGAAGGAGAGTTGTGTTTGATTTATTTCTGATAATAAGTGAAGTCCAGTCAAAGAGTACGGATCTTGATGAATAAAGTGTTGCGGGTTTCCCTTGAGGTAAATCAAGGAGGTAGCCTCCCCTGTGGTAAAGCAGTGGGATTGCTAAAAGTCACCGAGAGAAGAGTGAACGCGCGCTGCCGGTAAAGGCAATAAACCAAGTCTGCTAAGATAGCAGCTGTGGCCCAGACGTCTATAAAGTGTAGATAAAGGTTTTAAAATTGCCTGGTCATTGGTGAGATGAGATATCGAGATCTAGTAAAAAAACTGGTGAGAGAGTTATCAAGACCTAATACAAGGTAATTTAATTGTTGTAAAGTTTTTCAATATCACTGTGTGCATATTTGAACTTTGTATATATTGTAGCATTTGACATGCATTTAGTGGAAGGGTGTTTATGATATAAGGATAAGCACTATGATAGGGTTGTAAATCACGGTCTTCGAGAGGTGTCTGGGAGAGACGCCAAGTGTATGGTCTAAGTGGTATTTTGGGTAAAAGCCAAGAGTACGGACGGTGTGCCAAGAAGGTTGTTTTTCCTAGAAAAAGAGAGCAGAGCAAGTGTTGACCGGAAATCTGAGTGCTGTGTAGTCGATAGGGACAAAAAGAGACAAGTGTTTGGGGCTCGGAGAGCTCATTTGTTTCATGAAGAAAGCGTCAAAAGGGTGTGCTGTAGCGTGGATAGGAGGGGGGATCAGGAGATCCAAAAGAAAGCATTATAAACGGAGGTAACACATACCAGTTACAGGACAGTGGAGTGCTGGCACATTGTTTGCATCACCGCAGTGTTGTGGGCTCTAATAATATTGTGTTACTGAAGGGACCAGCTGGTTGCACATACACAAACATGTAGTTAACTGCATTGCTCACCAAAGTATCTTTCTCCCTGCTATCCTTTACCCCTGCAGCACCACACACACTTCTCCACACTATCCTTTATCCCCTGCAGCACCACACACACACACACACACACACACACACACACACACACACACATACATGTAGTCACACCCCACACATCTCTCCATACTATTCTTTATCCCCTGCAGCACCAAACTACATACACACACACACCCCTTACTCACACACGCACACATATAGACACATACCACGCACGCACATTCAAACACACAACACACTCACACACACACATACATACACACACACCCACACATATACACACACACCCCTCACTCACACACGCACACATATAGACACATACCACACCACGCACATACACATGCGCCATACACACACCTAAAGATCGCACACGAGCATGCACACATAGTATACGCACCCCATTCATTTTTAAGGAACCCCCACACAGGTTCAATCACGTATATCATATATTCGCCTGAAGGGCGACTCATATGGGTCCAAACAACTCAGAGAATTGTGAGCACACATCCAGAAGTATCCGTGACCACACACACAACTGTTCACGAAAATATACAAATGTTGGAAACTACCACCGGCTTTTACCAGACGGATAGGGACGCACCTGTTTTCCCTCCACACACTTGTGTTTATATAGAGCGAGCGGTGACCAGGCGTGGTGGCATTTCAGTACAAGTTGACATAAGGCACATTCATGGATGAGGGAGTAGACACTGACGACGAGACATATAACACTTATATAACACTAATAGATTATACCACTGAAGGTGACCCAGAGACCAAAGGCATACGAACACATTTCTGGCTAGAACGCACCTACATAGACGAAGCGGGTTTCGAAGTGTGGCAGACGGAAGATGAGATTAGATTAAAACTCTGGCGTATTACTAAATTTCTCAATCTTACACAGGTAGAGGAAGAATTTCGGCACCTTGGAGGCAGGTGTTGAGGGGACTGTGAGCCTACATCAGGTTCTAAGTCAATTGTGTGATAGCCCAGGAGCAGAGGCTGAGATTTCTTTAAGGCCATTTTTTAGAATACCTGAAGGTTTCTTAATAGGAGGGCAACACCGAGAGGCAATAGATCCACGGATCTGTATCACGATCACCCCCAGACGAGTCAAGTGGGATACAGGCAAGTTAGCTTACATAAAATAAACAGGAACGGAACAACTAAATTAGAATACAACCCATACCATATCCCAAATTTTAAAGTAGGTGTAACAGTAGGAAAGATAGTGGTGCTAATCAGAACAAACGAACCAGGAATAGCTGAGATCCCTAGGTCCCTAGCTAATCAAGCAAGACAGGGATACATGGGGGCTAGCCAGGGAACAGTGAAAGGGAAGGCCAGGGGCAATGAGGGAACAACCCCAGTCAATTTAGTGGTGAAGAAACACCCGACACAAAATACTTATTCTAAAATACATGCGGAATGGCATGCTAGAAATCCAGCGTGGCCGAAATATGGTACCTTTACAGTGGCAGGTTGTGACGAGATGGCACAAAACATGAAACACCACAAGGCTAAAGACAACAGGGATAAAAGAGCAGGCAAAAGAACCAAAGAAAGGGAAGTGCTACAGTGGTTCAGAATGGAGGGAGGGGGGGGAAAAGATGGAGCCGGTCAAGCAAGAAACGACAGCCAAAACCATACTAAAAGCAGAAGAAGGCAGTGAAAAAGTCCAGCGACAACTCCCACGGCTCCCATATGGCAAGTCGAGCCTCCCCCATATCCAGGCAGACTGAACCCATTCAGCAAACTGAACCCATTCAGAGCAGGGCTCTATCCAGTGGTAGATGCAGAAAAAGACGAGACCAGAGAGACGCTGAAGTGCGCGATCAAAGGAGACTTCACCCTGACAATAAAAGAACCCGCACCTGCTCCAGCAGAACCAACAAGAACATCCACGCCAGTTGCCGCTGCATCCACCCACCGAAGAACTGAGGAAGAAGGATCTGAGGGGGAAGCGGACAGACAGACCTATCGACTGCTGCAGACGGAAGAACAATATCAAGGTCAACAAAGGGAGAAAGGGAGAGCATCTCAGCCAGTCCCACAAGAGATTCCAGCACAACATCCAGCAAGCGTCACACCTGATGCAAGACAAGAACAAGACCTGTACGAGCGGAATTACTCGTCACCACCAAACCTAAGGGAAAACCGAGATGTCCCTCGAAACGAGTTAAGATACCTGGAGAGCTGAAGAGAGACACCAGAAGACCACAGACAGGTGGTTAACATGAATGAGGCAATGAAGAAACTGTCAGAAAATGCAGAAAGGTTACGGCGAGCCGAACAATGTTGTGAAGAATTGGAAGAATTGAGCAGACAATATGGCTCAAACGTCACCATGTCTGCCCCAATCAACGGCTCTAACAGGTCTCACAAAAGAAGAGATGCAACCCGACCAGCAAGGAGAAATGGAAGTGAGGCTGACAGGCATCATGAAGCCATTGCACCCAGCAGAACAGTTACAGTTTGACTCCAGAGATGAAGAACGCCAGGTAGAGCCCAGGCCCCGGGGTAAGAGAATGGAGGGGACTAGGAGTACAAGCTGGGAGAGAGACCAAGGACAACGGCTGACAAGAAGAAGAAGGAGTGTCTCACCGACCCACTCACTGTTGGGGTTAGAAGAGAGACTTTGCCCACTAGTGGTCAAAGGACCAGGACAGGCTGCTGCATACGTGCCATGGTCGTTCATGGATATGATTGGCCTGGTTGCTCGACTGCCAACCCTCACAGAAGGTGCCAAAAAATGGATAACAGCGCTAGAAGAGAGCACGGCAGGAGTAACCCTGGTCCTGGGTGACATAAAAGCATGAACATGGCAGGAAAACAAACCACTGACGAGATCTTCGAAGGAGCCGGACTACCAGGAGTGACGGCCGGAGTCACCTACAATGGAGTGGGGTTCGGAGGACATCGCACGGTGGTGTGGGCAGAGCTAAGAAAGAAATATCCAGAAAAGATGGATCCATCCAAGCTCGAGGGAGAGAAGCTGAAAGATGGCGAATGCCCAACCAAGTTCCTGCATGACTTCCAACGCAAGTGGCTCAACGAGACAGGGAGTGCCTGGAATGCTAACAGTACCTGCCAGAGCTTGTTCAAACTGATGGTAAAGAAGGCCATGCCTGGTGAAGTACAGAAGAAACTGGAAGGAGTGGTAGGGTCAACACCAAATCTGGCTGAAGAACCCCAAAGACCGTCAAGAGAATGCTGGCAATGTGGAGAAGCGGGCCACTACAGGAGGGACTGCCCAGCGAATCCATGGTCAGGCCCCGTTGCAGAGTGGGACTAGGGGTGCCTAGAGAAACCAGAGGGGGACACCATGACACCAATCGTATCGTTAAAACCGCATGAAGAGCCCACCATACCAGTAACGATACATGGTAAACAACACACGTTCATGGTAGACATGGGCAACATATTTGTGTATTGGAAATGACGGATGTAAACTGCCCCTTTCTAGCTCATCAATAAGAACTGTAGGTTTCTCTGGGAAGACACAAATAGTACCCCTCACCAAGCCAGTCACAATGCTCATTGCTGACAAAGAAGTTGTGGCACCAATACTATACTCAGCTCAGACCCCCCTCAACCTGTTAGGAAGAGACATTTTGTGCCCTCTTGGGGCTTATATCATGTGCACACAGAATGGACTAAGTATCACTTTCCCTGAAGAACCACTCACACACATAATTACTTTGACAACAGGTCACGAACACAAACACACACGCACACACCCAGTAGTTTGCGTACACACAGACAAACACCCAGTAGTTTATTGGGTACAACTGACCCCACAGGAATCAGCACTGAAACAGCGATGGTTAGAATGGGAACCATGGGTACACACGAAGGTAGGGAAAGGTAGGGAAACTACCACTGCATTGTACACTTCTATACCTTACTGAACAGACTCATGCAGATTATGATTATGACGAGACATTATCAATAAAAAACAATATTCAGTGATTCGCAATGATATTTATATAGGACCGCAGGGAGCAGCAGCATCAGTCACACTCCCACTAGAGTTGCAGGATTGGTTTCAGGTTAAGAACTCTACACCACACATCACATTGATGATAGCTGAGGGATATGAGTCCCATGATTTAGGCCCAATGGTTAGAACAGCAAAGAAAATCCCAGAATGGCAGACAACTGGCAACAAGTACATTCATGTTTCACCAGATGCACAGTACTTAAGAATGTCTTCCAAGGAGTATGACGTAACGTACAGAACGAGTTCTAGTTACAGAAAAAGCGCCAGTAAGACAGATGTTAACCTTAGAGCAGGAGGGCCTATTGGCCCAGGTGCCCCAGTGTTTATGGTCCAAACACAAAAGAGATGTAGGGTTAGTAAAGGCAGCACAACCCATACATATTAAAGTCCCAGTTAACCAAAATCAGAGATTTGCTTGAAAACACATTCTATGTGTTTGTGATGCATTGTGTTTTTGACCAGTTTTGATTTCTGGATTTTCTGGGCGGGCTTAAAACGGTACTTGTTGACGTAGAGCAGTGTTCTTAGCATATCCCCGCCCTAGCACTATATAAAGCTAGAACGGATTTGAATCTTCGGTTCTCCTGCTCAATCTTGAGTCTAACATTTGCTAGTTTTAACCAGCAGTCTAGAATTAGCTAGTTTTTCTTAGTTAGCAATGCCTATGCATACAACTAAACGAAAATGCATCCTTCCTGGATGCCAGCAGGAATGGGATGATAAGGTCTCCTTCTTTCAACTCCCGAGTAAAGCTGAAATGAGAAGCAAATGGTTAGCATTTTTGAAGAGCCATGGTGTTGGCCTGTCACCGCTAGCGCCTGCCTCTGCAGCAAACATTTCACTCCCGAAAGCTTCTGCAATTATAATATGAGGCTTTTGGGTTTCACGGACTCACGACTGGTCCTGGTGAATTCGGCGGAGCCAACCATTTCCCTCCCCGGCCTCCATTCTCCTCCTGTCGCATCAACCTTTGGTGCCGACACCGCTGCCTTGTGTGCTTATAGCTAATTAACGTTATAACGTTAGCTAGGTAATGTAAGCAATAGGAAAATACACTGCTACGTTAATCTACAAAATATGTGTCTTGACATTTATGTGGTAATGTCAGCTATGATGAATTATATGTATTCTTAGGAGGAATTATAGCTAACATTAGCTATGTAGTTTGTTGCAGATGGGAGTGTGTATATAACCTTAGTCTAGCTAACATAGCTAGCAGCACCGACCAGGCGACCACCCACCAAATAACGTTACGGATGATATATTATGACTATAAGCGTTAACTATACAGAAACTGCCTGCAATATTTGTGGCACCTGATGTGCGTATGGGTTCACCGGTAATGGTTACAGTATATTTCTCCAGCGGGAGACCGGGAGGCGGGAGCGAGGGGGATGGTTAGGTAGACCAGCTGCAGCTGGAGAAAGACGCACCCTCTCCCAGTGAAGCGGTGCTCGGCGGCTACTGGCTGAACATTCCAGTTCTGTTGGATATGTTGCGGGAAAGTTGAAGCCGAGTGCTCGTTATTCTCACACATAACATTGCCAACGAGAGTGGATGAGTCTGTCCCGATTATCAACTCCGGTAGTGTACGCTTCTTCGCGCTATCAGCGCTGTTCAAGCCAGTGACTAAAAGGTACATTTTAATCAACTTTTTCCATTGATCCCAAGGGACGACAGGATCGCCTGGGAGTGATAGGAATGGGTCCGGAGGTGGCAGGGAGAAAATAGGGACAGACTCATACATTCCTCGTTGCCTGTTTTTGTATTTTGCATCTAAGGGCAGTAACACTGGCGCGTTGGTATAGAGTAGCTACAGTTTTACCTGTGTTGTTTGTCAGGAGGTAGGTTAGGAGGAAGCATATGTGCGTTTGACTCATTAGACAAGTGTAATTTCAACTCCTCTCTGTTTTCACAAAGCTGTGCCTTCCTACCACAAAAGAGACGGCGTGCCAGTGTGACAATATGCAGACCAGAGAACGGTACTATTTGACAGGTTCTTCCCTCCACACCCCCTCCCCACGCAATTGGGTGTGGCTTCGGTGCCTTCAGCAGACACGCCCCAACAGTCTCAGACCAGAGAATGCTGCTGATTTTTAACCGATTTTGAAGCCTTATTTTATATACTTAGCGACATTTTTAATCACTCAGATTTGGCTGGGTGGTTAATGACATGTTTTCCTGTGTTGTGTGAAGCTCATAACAAAAATTTGAACTGGGTTAACCTGGACTTTAAGGTAAAAAGGGGAGCACGTCTACCGTACCAAAGACAGTATCCCCTACCGCAACATGCCATGGATGGTATAGGCCCTACAATAGAGAGTCTGGTGAATGCAGGTGTACTAATAAAAACACGGAGCGCCTGTAATACACCTATCTTTCCAATAAAGAAGCCACATTCGAACGATTACTAATTGGTGCATGATTTGAGAGCTGTCAACTCAGTTGTGGACGTTCCCACACCCGTTGTCCCTGACCCACACACATTGCTATCAAACATCCCACCAGACACCAAATGGTACACAGTCATAGATTTATGTTCAGCATTTTACAGTGTCCCGATACACAAAGATTCACAACATCTGTTTGCATTCACATACAAAAATTCCCAGTACACCTATACGAGACTTCCACAAGGATTCGCAGATTCTCCATCAGCATTTAATAGAGTGTTATTGAGTGTTTGTGCACAAGATTTGCAGGATTTGCATGTCTCGAGTACATTATTGCAGTATGTAGATGACCTACTGATTTGCAGTGCCACTAAGGAGCAGTGTGAAAAGGACTCCTTAACGTTACAGACCAGACTAGCAGAAGGAGGTCATAAGGATACTAAGGACAAATTACAATTTTGTCAGAGTATTTAGGAAGACAGTTATGTGGTGACAAGAGACAGATAGCTCAGTCTCAAATAGAGGCCATAGTGTAGGCTCACCTGTATGTAGCAGAGAGAGCAGGTTATGCCAATGCTGTGTTAATGCAGGAAACCCCGATAGGGAAACAGCCTCTAGCGTACTACAGTACTAAGCTAGACAATGTAGAGGCAGGGTTACCCCCATGCTATCAAGGGTTAGCGGTAGCCTCATTTGCATTTCAGAAAGCTTAATCAGTAACTATGGGACACTCAGTGATTTTATACACCTCACACCAGTTACATGCCCTCCTCACTAGCCAAAGATTTGTACTGACGCATGCCAGACGCACCGGTTACGAGGTTATACTCTCCGCATCCGAATTAACTATTCAGCGATGTGGTACAGTAAATCCAGCTACCAGAATGGTACTGCCAACAGATGGTATGCCACATGACTGCATTTTAGCAAAAACACATTTATGCGTGCCCGTGATGACTTACATAACACACCAATCCCAGCTGACTTTACTTTGTTTGTAGATGGATCATGTTTCCGAGATGCCGTAGGAAACCACGCTGGATACGGTGTGGTACAGTTGGAAGATGATGGTGAATCTTTCTGAGACATTCAAAGCTTACACATACCACAACCATGTTCTGCACAGCTGGCAGAAATCAAAGCATTGACTGCTGCATGTAAACTAGAAGCAGGAAAGAGAGTGAATGTATATACTGATTCAGCTTATGCATATGGAGTTTGTCACATTTATGGCAACATATGGAAACAGAGAGGTTTTCACAGAGCTGATGGCACTTCCATTACTCACGGAGATGCTATATCACATTTGTTAGAAGCTATGCTTTTACCTACTGCATTAGCCATTATCAAGTGCCCAGCGCACCAAAAGACAAACACAACTATTGCCATAGGTAATAACAAGGCTGATGAAGCAGCCAGGCGAGCTGCAACAGGTGATGATGCAACAATGGGGCCCATTCTACTAGCAGAAGACATAGAACCGCTCATAACCATACCATCACTCATACAAGCACAAGACAGGGCTTCTCCTCAGGAGAAATCCATGTGGGCCAAGAGAGGGGCTACTTCTAGAGCCACACCAGGTCCTCTGAAAGGGCTCTGGCGCAGTCATCAAGGCCACTTTGTGCTACCCTGTGCGTTACTACGGTTTGCTATTAGGAATGCGCATGGCACTAGCCATTGTGCCAGGGGGGAAGTGATTAGACGTCTTCAAGCAAATTGGTGGTCACCATATTTAGCTGCTACAGTAGACAGAACTTTAGCACAGTGTGACGTTTGTGCAAGGCTGAATGTTAGAAAAACTTTTACAGCCCCATTGGCACACATTCCAGTCCCGGACGGACCTTTTCGACATCTGATGATTGACTATGTAGACATGACAATACGCATACAGAAAATGAGATACATTCTTGTAGTGGTTTGTAGATTTAGTAGATGGGTAGAAGCAGTTCAAACCATGGGTGAAGATGCCAGGTCAGTGGCAAAATTCTTGTGTAAGGAAGTTTTCCCTAAGTTCAGACAATGGTGCAGCCTTTGTGGCAAACACAGCCGGAATAGCTTTCATAATGTTGGGAATCAAGCAGAGATATGGGTGTGTATATCACCCACAGAGCCAAGGAAGTGTGGAACGAGCAAATGGCACGTTAAAAGCAAAGATAGCAAAGATCATACAAGACAGCAAGCTGAACTGGGTGCAAGCTCTACCGATAGCATTAAGGAGTATGAGATCAAGCACTAACAGAATCACGCACTTTACCCCGCATGAAATGAATGAAAGAAAGTGGAACGAACCCAGACGAGACGGACCATTCAAAGTCCGACTAGCAACCAGAACAGCCGTAAAAGTTGACGGTAAGACGTTTTGGTTCCACCTAAACCACTGCTGCAGAGCAGAAGATCCAGAAAGAACACTTGAGGCATATAGAAGAAGAGCAGCCGCTCCTGGGTTGGAAGGGGCAGGTGATACCGCGCCGCAGGAACATGAACAACACCAGGATGGGGAAGGCGATGCCTCCCCACAGAGAGTCAGACGATCTCAAAGACTGGCCACTGCCGGACGAGGGAGTGGAGAAAGTGGAAGCGCTTCAACTGGAAGCACTTCAACCAACAGCCCCACCAGCAGTGGATCCGCCAGCAGTGGATCAGAGAGACACTAAACGACAGATACTTAAGATAGAACTAAATATAATATCAAAACCAAGGCCAGGAATGATACAGAACAGCCAGGAACCAAAAAAGCCAGGGAAGACCCAGAACAGCCAGGGACAAAATAAGGGAAGGAAGGGTCAAGATGACCGCGATGCGCCACAGCAGGGAGAATAACCATTACTGTAGTCTGCCGCCTACCAATGTACTGTGAGGACACACAGAACGTGAGAATCATGATAATGTCAAGAGCTAAGAAAATAGTTAAGCTTGCCAGGTCTGGTAGACAGAAGAGGGAAGTGCTAGGAGATATGGCCATCACCATCAACAGGCTGAAAACATCACAGTGGGGATCCAATATGTTCTACCAGTGGCTAAACTTCTCTGCCAGACAAGTGAGTAATGAAACATGTGTAGCATGCTATAATGCTAAACGATTGCCAAGTTTAAGGCTGATTCCAGGAAGTCAGATAGGAGAATGTGCAAACATAGAACAGTGTTTTGCACCATGTGCCATGTATCTGGCAGGCACCCAAATCAAAAAAGCTTCGGCTGGAGCAAAAACACGCAAGTATGTCCAGTCAGATTAAACATATCAGCCACAAAAGAGGAGTTCCCACTACCACCAGTGGTGATAATTCCACTAGACATGGTATTTCCTTTCTGCATAGTGAAAGGTGCAAACCTACGACAAGCAGTCACACGTAGATCTCCAAAACTAGCTGACCGTAAAGGTTTGGTACAGGGCAGAAACATAACATGGTACCCAGACAATAAAAATGGAACAGGAAACAAAACAGACTGTATTTAAAAGCATGTAGTACTACTAAAAAGGCAAAATTTCAATGTCAGCAACTAGTGGTGAATGGGAAAACGATAATTTACCAGTTGGACGATACACAAATTTCGCAATATGGGATTCCAGATTACTCTGGTGGTACTGACCCAATATGGGACATGTTTTGGATATGTGAAAAAGATGAGCAAATTCGAACTCACCTCCCAAATAATTGGGAAGGGATCTGTGCACCTACTATGTTAACAGGGAAGATAACCGTTTTAGCCCCATCAACATTATCAGGAGGTAGGGAGAAGAGAGACATTAGCCAACAATGGAAGACAGACGATAAGGTTTACATTGCATGGAATCGAGAACCTCATGGTATGCCTAATGACCATAAAGCAATAAGCGACTCGTGGATAGTTTCAGGAAAAAATTGCAGGGTCAATACCGTTGTACGGACAAGCAGTTAATGCACAGTATCTAGCACGTAACAGTAGGTGGATTAATTATATGTGTTACAACCAACAAAGATTTATTAATTACACCATATGAGCTCTTGAGGGAGTGAGACAACAACTACATGCGGTTTCTCTTATGGCTCTACAAAATAGGTTCGTAATTGAGACACTCCTAGCCGAAGATCAGGGCGTATGTCAACAAATAGGTGAGGAATGTTGTTCAGTAATACCTATGCATACTGGAGAAGGAGGGAACCTCACAATGGCGTTGTTCAACTGCTACGGGATGAACATGTGATGAATTCCAATTGGAACACCAAAACTGAACAGTGGTGGGAATGGCTTAAAAATCTGTCATGGAGCAAGGTCTTAAGGGGTATAGGGATAGTGGTGGCCTGTATCCTTTTGATAATACTAGTGACAGCATGTTGCGTAGTGCCCGTCGCAAGCCTAGCGCTGAAACAAGTATCTAAAATAACCATTGGACAATTCATGATACAGGTACAACAGCGAAGGTTCAGGTTAGAGGAGGAGAGCCAAATAGATCAGATGTCAATCCTACGCTCAGATGATGCGATAGTTCAACCTCAATCATGCGACAATGTGTATACAAATCTGGAAGATCTTGACCAATGGTGGACTTAAACTGTTGGTTCAAAATGATTGATATCTCTGTGTATGACCAATGACTGCCAATCTTATTATGAAAAATTGTTTGATAGAAAATCATGGACCAGGGCAACTACTGGAAGAACAACGGTGAACAACCCCATCAGTCCTATGACCAGCCCATGCAGTCCCAGCTCATGCCAAACTACCTGCCATCACCCAGGGTAGATCTCAATCCAACCATAACCCAGTCTGTATCCTTGACACCTGCTGTCTTCCACAACCTACAGCCAAAACGCAAGCTTGAATACCCCCCTTCTACATCCGGTTTCACCCCCCAGGTGAATCTGCAATTCTGGCCAATCCCCAGGTTTCCTACTCAAGGTCAATACCCACCAAATATGAGTAAGAGTAACTATCTCCAGAACTGAATTCAGGGTTTCCGGGGTCAGTACACCCCAGTCCAGGGAGAGTTCCTGCCACACTCACCAGCACCTGTAGGTCATGACGAGATGCCCCCAGTCCAGGTAGAAGCAGTATATTCCCTAGGCAGGTTTCACAACACTTTTAGAGGGCGTGCCACATGGAACGCCGGTCCGGCCAAACCGGGATCTGCACCAGGTCCATCGGTGACGGTCCCCTACCCGTCCAGCTACACCATGGTCAACTGATCCTCCACCTTACCCAACACGCCTGACGACCCCCAGGCTGACCATCCCGACCACTGCATCACCTGCCCGGCGTAGAGAGTCCATTCTTCGGCAGTTGCTGACAGATGAATCGATCACCAGGAGCAGTTCAACTCAACAGAGCGTTCGTGACAACACCGCCCTGATGGGAGGGTACAACCTCAGAAATGTCGCTGGGACAAGGGTTCGGCCCGCAACACCAGTGATACCTGAGGCCCCTACCAGTCCCATCTGGTCCCCTACCAGCCCCATCGAATCACCAGTGATCACATCCCCAGGTCACTATGACACCGATGAGGGGACTGAGAGCGCTGGTGAGGCTGTCGTGATGTCGCCAGAAGGGGAAGTGGATATGGCTGACTTTCCTGACACCTGGCCAATCAAGGAGGGTTTGGCCAAGATGCCGCTTTCCCAGTTCGTCAAGCTGCTTAAGAAAATTCCTGTTTCTAAAGATAAAGTTGAGATGCGTCGTCTGCGTCACCGTGGGATGGCTCGTCTGAGGTACTACAGCTCGCGTCCGGTCAGGGAAATCCCCACCGTGTAACGGGTCGTCAAAGACCACCATGGTGAGACGCGCTCTCTCATTGCCAAAGTGGACGCACTCAGGCAGGCGATCGAGAAGCTGTCCGATCGGATGGTGGGTGCTTTTGGCCCCATCTGAAGAAGATTACCCAGCTATGGGTTACTGTGGGACTATATGTGACAGCGGCTGGTGATTTGGTCCGCAACTCGGAAAACACCGAAATGCGCTAAGGGGCAAAATAAATAAAATTTAAAAAAAATCGTTTTTTTTTTGTATTACCAAAGTTGAAGTTGTGAAGAACCCACTTACTATAACAGACAACAGTTTTAGGTTCACGAAATACGTATAATTAGTCTGCAAACCAAGCTCGTTTTTAGCTGATTTCGAGTCGGGTTTGGGGGCGGGCAGATCGATTAGCATGATTTGGTTTCATTGGCTATTGCTTCCGGGTTCTCCGCCCCCCCACCCTTCCCCAACACGCCGGCTTTGTTTACATTCAGTCCCAAGTTTAACCATGGATGCTACAGCTTTTGCTAAAGAGAAGACGGGGATGGCATCCAGGACATAGAAAGAGTTTTAAGAGCAGCTAAAACTCCAGCAGAGCAGGACTCATTCGTACACAGAGTTTTATTCTTGATGACCTGTGATACAGAGATGACTGTATCAACAAAGCAAGTTGCTACCAAGCGAAAGTTGCGTCGAACGACGTACCAGATTCACACCACAGTTGTCTGCCGCCAAGCATTCTGCTTTGCTTTGGGGTAAGCTATCTTTATACTATCTGTGCTGTTTATATTACATTACGTTTAGCAGTAGCTCCTTTCTAAACAAGTGACTAAGTCTAGCTAGCATAACAAAGGCTAGCTAGCTAACGTTAGCTAACATGCTAGTTAGCTGAGCTGTCCCTTCGTTCCGAAACTAGCCAGCTTCCTAGCACAGGGACGTGGCTATAGCTAGTGAGCTATCCCTTTGTTCCTAAACTAGCCAGCAAGGCAGCTAATATCCAGCCAGCTGCCTAGCACAGGGACATGGCTAGCTAGTGAGCAAGCCCTTTGTTCCCAAACTAGCTAGCGAGGCAGCTAATATCCAGCCAGCTGCCTAGCACAGGGACATGGCTAGCTAGTGAGCTAGCCCTTTGTTCCTAAACTAGCCAGCGAGGCAGCTAATATCTAGCTAGGTAGCTATATTATAGAGAGAAACAGAATGAGAGAGCATGAGAGGTATGGTAGTCTGACTCCTTTGTTTTTTGTTTTGGTTACAGGATTAGCAAAAACAAGTTCCAGGCCTGTGAGGATTTGCAGCTCTCCCTTGGCCCCTCCATACCAGCCAGCAAGAAGATCACTGTGCACTACAGCTTTGATTTTGCACAACAGGTGAGAATACGTTCATCCTATGATGAGTGTGTTGTGATGTGGTAGGGTTAGGGTTACGGTGTGTTTTTGATTTTCAATGCATGTCATTTTTTCCTTTTCTTCCTATTTTTTCCTTTGTCCAAGGTCCACTTCCTTTCTGACCCTCTTCCGCCAGGACCCATGTATTTTTTGACTCCGTGCACGTGTGGCATTTTTGGTGTCTCCTGTGAGGGGATGCTGAAGCAGCAATGCAGTCATCAACTACGTGCATCATTTCTTCAACAACTATGGAGTTGGAGAAACACACGTGGACCTTCATTGTGACAACTGCCGTGGACAAAACAAGAACAATTTTGTGCTGTGGTACTGTGCTTGGCGGACCATGCACAAGCTTCACCTGAAACCCTACTTCCGGGCACTCCCACAGATTACGAGTTACCAGCACTTCAGGTAATTATCATGCATTAGCTTGTCTATTTAATCAACACATTCTGGTACTATTTTATCTATATGGAGTGCCAGTACTGTGGGCAATAGTTAAATGTACTTTCTTCCTTCTATTCTATTGCAGTTTTGATGCTGAGAGACCTGGCATGGTTGTGGCCAGAGAACACGTGATGCACCGGCAGTCGAGTTTCAGCTGCTGCGCAAGCCTGATGTCCTGCCCCCCAGAGAAGGTCTTCTTGTGCAAGCCCCACCCAGACTGGACATGGCCAGACATGCTCTGATGAGGGTCACGTCACATGTCCCCCGCCAAACTCCACAGCAGCTCAGAACAAGACTGTCCGCTTGTAGATTCACTGCAGATCATCAGGACGGACAGCACTGCAGGAGAAAGGCCACAGCCTTTTCCTGTTTGTATACTGAAGCGTTGCTTGTTCTCTGGCACAGACTTGCCCACACTTGCACAGACTGCATTGTCAGAATATTGAATACTGAGCTGAGTACTGTTGTTATTACCTTGAGTATTGAACTGGGGACTGTTATTAATTGTTGTACACTTGATCACAATGAACACTATGCACCTTGTCTATAAAACAGACAACTGACTGTACACTTTAACACTTAGACTGTGTAGCCTTTTTTTGTACACTTTACTACTTATGCTTGTACTTTATATCATGTATGTGACAATAAAGAACGTTACATTTGAACTTCATCTTATATTGTGTTGTGAATGCAGTTGAGAACAAGATTAATACTGACTCAAAGAGTGTGGGGTCATCAGTGAGAGAGCACCCCACTTGGCAGCCACTCTCAGGTAATACCCCATGTTGACAGCCACTCTGACAGATAATGACAGATCGTCCAGTGGGGGAGTGGCTGGGGGTGGGGTTACCAGGCTATTGTTCACGCCCATTACCTGGCAGTCAGAGGTGTGAAAATGTTGGAGAACTTTGGAGGAGGATTTCTCAGCTAAGTTGATTTGGCAGTACTAGCATTCAAATAAGCATATCTTCTTCAACTATGTTCAGATTTCAATGTTTGAGACCTCATTTGAAAGCTTACAATCTGCACTTTCATAATCTGTAAAAAACTGAAAAATGAAAATGCCTAGTTGAGGACCAAATTACCAGCGGCGGTCACATTTATATGTGTATCTCTCTTGTTTGCAGCACCTCATGTCTATTTGTCCCTGTCTTCTGCCTGTCTGTCTCTGTTGGCTGTCTCTCTATTGTCTGTCTCTGTTGGCTGAGTTGGCTGTCTGTCTGTGCTGTTATCATGGACCTCCTCTTTCCCTGCAGTAAATGACAGATACGAATTAGCTTTAAAAACTAAATTAGACAAACACCTTCACACATGACTGACATTCCCTCAAATAATTTTGCTGCCATGTGACCAAATCAATATTTAATAAAAAGCTGTGTGTGTGTGTGTGTGTGTGTGAGAGAGAGAGAGTATGGAAGCCCTAAGCGGCCATGCATTCATTTTTTTCTCACCGTTTTCTCGTGATAACGAGTTAATTTCCTTCGTTTTCTCGTTATAACGAGTTAATTACCTTCGTTTTCTCGTGATAACGAGATCATTTTATTTGTTTTCTCGTGATAACGAGATAATTTTCTCGAGATAACCAAACTTTGTTTTCTTGTGATAACAAGATAATTTAATTTGTTTTTTCGAGATAACGGGATAATTTTCTCGAAATCTCGAGATAACCAAACGTTGTTTTCTCGTGATAACGGGATAATTTTCTCGAGATCTCGAGATAACAAAACACAGGCCTATAAATAGCCTAATTGCAGGACAGCGTGTGACATTTCTATTCAATCCAGGCCGGACACAGGCTGAAATAGTTGTGTGCCTTGGCGTTACGCATTACAGAAAGGCTAATGTGCATATTAGTGTGCGTCAAGATTCTCTCTCACGAGATTCTCAAGTGAAATTAATAAGCAAGCTATTTGGTGTTTCCATTTGTATGAAACTGGAAACTGCAATGACTCTGCTCCAGAAAATTAATGTCTCGATTTCGCTCATCCTCCAGACACTGAAGGTAGTATCCCTCTCCCCTGTTCTCCTTACTCCTTGCTTGTAATTGACATTAGACATTGATAAAAGTGGCGTCTGAACTCATCCTGCATCTACTGTCATCAGCAGTGAAATCTAATGACTATGAATCCACTAAATAGTTTAATAGGCCTATGAATTTCACATTTTTTGTGTCAAGTACAGATGTGAGAACATAAGAATGTAACTTGAGAATGTAACTTGACCCGCGGTATTCTAACAGGCGCATTCCGCACCACCGCTCGCATGCCCATAGGGGCGCAGTAATACTACTCATTGACGCATTGCTGTAGCTCATCTCGCACATTAGATGAGCCTACCTTGTTCTCAAACTCCTTGTTCTCTGTCTGGTTGTAATTTAATTATTACGAACAAAGCCTATCTATCTATAGTTTCTATCTCTGTAACTGTCGCCCAGTCTATATCTGTTAACTCATGTGTCGGGACAAGTAGAAGTTTAATACAGTAGGGTAACTGAGTGTTCTCATATGGAACATGGCATCAAGACGAGTAAGATGGCTAACGGAGCTGACCAGAGATGTGTTTGAAATGGTTCACTCACTCCCTATTCCCTATGTAGTGCTACTCATAGTGAACTACATAGGGAATGATTTAACAGTTTTGGGACACTACATGGAATGTCATTGCGTAGGATATTCATGACGCAAACAAGCAGACCCGCCGATCACTGATGGCAGCAGGTTGAAATATCAGGTAGTATTCAGGTTCCATGTTTAGTTGATAGCTAACTTTACAACAATGATTCTTGTAGCTATTTTGATTTTGATGCTATTAGTTCAACTTCTGTTTCTAGGGCAGGAACGGAGACGAGCTCGCATTAGCAGCAAAGCAGCTACAGGAATTATCTTAACATTAGCTAACTGCTTTAGCCACTGATAGCTACTGTCTTCTTCACTTCTCCTTTGGTAAAACATGACACCGTTGTATTGTGGAGTGCTTAGGCAGAAGCAGGAAGAGAAACCTGTCATGGGACCTTAAATCAGAAAAAATATGGAATGGTAGTGAACGACGTGAGAAGCTATTGTAAGCTAGCCTGCAACGTAAACAACCACCATTCACGTGACACAGGGAACAGACGTCAGGGGTCAGCTAGCTAGCTAACCAGTTAGCTAACAACTATGTGAACCCAAACTCCTTGTTCTCTGTCTGGTTGTAATTTTAATTATTATGAACAAAGCCTATCTATCTATAGTAGGCCTATCTATCTATGTAACTGTCGTCGGGTCTGTATCCGTTAACTCATATGGAACAAGGTATCGGGACAAGTAGAGGTTTAATACAGTAGGCTAACTAGCTCGCTAGCAGAGTGTTCTCATATGGAACATGGCATCAGGACGAGTAAGCTAGCTAACGGGGCTGACTAGAGATGTGTTTGAAATGGTTCACTCACTCCCTATTCCCTAAGTAGTGTTACCCATATAGTGAACTACATAGGGAATAATTGCTTCGGATATTCATGGAATGTACACACCAGTTAGCTAGCAACTACGTGGACACAGGCTGATCTACTATACGGAATTGGACCGAGGAGTGTTCTCATATGGAACTAGGCCAGGGGTGGCCAACCCGCGGCTCGCGAGCCGCATGCGGCTCTTTGCCCGTCAATGTGCGGCTCCTCCATCCATCCTCCAAAAAAAGTTGGCTTGCGGCTCTTCCATCCTTTCATTAAAAAATAAATTCATTCATCCATAAGAACGTTTCTCTCTCTCTAGTTTCGCTGTGCATTTCTTCCTGCCCATTTTAGTTTATTGCAGATTTGTCATAAAATCATGATTCGTTTCGCTAGTGAGGAAGTCGCGTGAGAACCACTTCAAACCAATCATATAGGTAGCAAATCACCTTGGTAACAAAATTATTAGGTGCGTTTACATGAACAGTTTGAATCGGTTTCAAATAGGTTTGGAAGACCAAACCGATTGAAAATATGTCATATAAACACCTCAATCCGACTGAAATGCCCCAACCCGATTGAAATTCCAATCGCTTTCAAGAAGGTAGTTTAAACCTTTTCGAAACCGTTTGGTCCGTCATGTATACTACCTTGAAACGGATTGATGCTGCGTTCATTTTGCGCATGCTCAAGACTTGACTAATCAAGGCACGCGCGACAGTTCCGTAATCAGCTGTTTGTAACCATCGTAACGCAATCACTCACGGCTGCGTGCGCGTTCGAAACATTTGTTTCGTTGTCGCATGTAAACATCCAACCAGTTTACTTTGTATCCCTTGTATACGCTCAAGATGAAATCAGCTTGAAATCAACCAGATTGAAAAATATTTGTCATGTAAACACACCTATTGTAAACAAAATAATTTGCTTTGCGTGGGTCATTCTCTTTTACGACAAAAGCTAACGTAGCCTAGGCTACTGTACACAACCAAAGAATGGCTGGAAAGAAATGCGCAGCTAAAAGAAAATATGAAGACGAACACAGGACATTTTTTACCCGAGTGGGGAGTAATTTTTTCTTCATAGAACGTAATGGTAAGACATTCTGTCTGATATGCCAGACATCATTGGGACATTTCAAAGCCTCAAATCTCGAGCCCAGTCCAGCCCAACCCAGCCCAGTCCAGCCTAACCCAGTCCAGTCCAGCCTAACCCAGCCCAGCCTAACCCAGCCCAGTCCAGCCTAACCCAGTCCAGTCCAGCCTAACCCAGTCCAGCCCAGCCTAACCCAGGCCAGTTCAGCCTAACCCAGCCCAGTCCAGCCTAACCCAGTCCAGCCCAGCCTAACCCAGCCCAGTCCAGCCTAACCCAGCCCAGTCCAAAATATATTATGTCAGAAAATATCTTGTTGTATGTATTAATTTTAAATAAATTAACTTTAAATGTATATTTAATGGACAATAATGTTTTTCTTCTTATTTTAGACTGCCTTGGGATTTTAAGTACTTATGAAGGGTGCGGTGACTGAAAAAAAGGTTGAGAAACGCTGGTATATATGGTGGGGCTCTGGGTGGTACCACAGTCATTTTTGTGGCTCTTAGTCTCTGACTGGTTGGCCACCCCTGAACTAGGCTAACACAGTTGTTTCAAGACCAGCAGTAACGTTTGTGGTTTAATTTTTGTCCTTCGCTTGGATATTCTTGTTGGGGTGAATTGACCAGCTGTTTCAAATCGCCAGACGAGATGCCCGCTTCTATGACTGGATCTACACAGCAAACAAGCATAACAGTGCGTCATGAAGGCCGACGACTTGCTACATTAGGCTACCTCCTGGAATACCTCACTTAAAGGTCTTTCATATTGAAATTAAACTGGGGAGTTGCGAGACGTGTTAAGGGAGTGCATCAGTCGTGATCCTTGACAGTAGGCTACCAGCCTGCGCTCAGCACAAAGTCGGATGAATGGATGGACTTACTGGAATCCTGTAAAATGTTGATTGCGCACTAAAATCATGAAAGCATAAATGTAAAAATGCAGCAACAGAAGTAGTCTAGGTGAGATGGTGGTTTAAATGAATGGCAACACGTAGCCTAGAGGAAAGCATCAATTGAGACTGGTGATAATGCTGATAATCTACAGTAGGGCCTACCTCTGGCTGAGTTCATGGTTACAACCATTCATCTCTTACACATGGGCCTATACAATACTTTAACAATACTTTGGACGTTAAATCCATCCATCTATCAATCAAACTAGCGAATTCAATCCAACACCTGTGGAATGGCCGGTCATGGCAAAGCACCCGCTAACGTAGGCTACCCCACGATCCAGGGCTAGGAAACCAGTCCATCCAGTTTATTTGAATATAAAATAATTTTTAGGGGGGGGGGAGGGTTACAATAGTGTAGTCCAGGTTTGCTGGAGAGTGGCGAGCTAGTCAGATATGGCGCATGCATGTGTGGACATTGTAGGCCTATAACCTAAAGAATAAAAGTAGGCTACGTTCAACATTCATTGGAGTGGTCCAGTTGGATAGGCTAGTCTTATCTAAATAAATTGAGGACCTGTATTTTCAGTGTTTGCTGGTAGCGAATACCACAGAAATCGATTTGTTTCATTGTTTCATTGTTTGTGCTCTGTATGCACAAGATAGTTAATGTCCGGATATAATTGTCAGTAGGGCGGGAAAAAACCCTATCAAAGGCCAAGATTAGAAGGGATTTGAAGATGTAATTGGTCATTTTAAATGGGCCTACTTTATCTTTTGATGCCTATTTGAACGGACTGCATCGATCAATGCAATGACTCTTTCCATGTTTTTCAGTTTTACCCTTTTCATCAATAAAACATCATTTTTACAACCATTGATTGGGAAGGCATTTAGAGCTGCCGGTCTATTAGCCTACTTATTCGGACTCAGATGATGACATAACTGTTTATTGAGAAACAATTGATAGACAGGCTGGGCTATATAAAGAAAAACCACAATGCATGTAGTCTAGATATATTACATTATGGTTATACACTTTATGGTAGACTGCCCTCTCGCTCGCTATAAGCAGGCTACATTGTGGCTGTTTTGTTCATCGCAGAAGCCTATAGCCTAGGCTACACATAAAAAATATATATATTATATAGAAGGAATCAGAATATGTGAAAATTAAATTTTAGCCTATTTTAATAGAATTCTTAGAGGGAATTATTTTCAACAGACATTATGACCTGAGCATCTATAGATCATGCCAACACTAGCCTAACTGATGAACTCGTGGCCTTCAACTTTGCATAATTTGCATTGTTTTTAATTTTACTAAAAGCAACATATTATTTGTATGTGTCTGTAGGCCTATGACGCCTTTCTCATATTTTTTTAGAATAAAGCCTAGGCCGCACTTTAACAAGAATATAGCATACACTTCACAAAAGGAGAAGAATCGATGAAACGGCTACAAGAACAGCATTTTGGCCAAGGATCCAAATAAAACAGTAGTCTACTGTACAGATGCAGCATAGAACGTAGATACATAATACTTATCTAATTAACAATTATCTAAGTTAATAGGCCTATGAGAACGCAACGCTTTTTACGGTAGACTAGGCCTATGCGTCTTGTGATTGTACTGTAGCCTGGCTACAACTTAAGGCTTAGGCCCTATTGAATTCCTTTTATAGCCTACTAGGCTACTCATTATTATCGAATTATCTAGTTGATATATGAATACAACAATAAGCCGTTTTAATGGCTATGGGCTACTAGTTGTAGCTATACACGAGTAACTTGTGACGAGTTGATGCGCTCTGCTCTTACGCACTGTTGAGGCGGCAGCTCAAATACACTTCGCGCATATCCTCTGCACCTTGGCAGTGCAACTGCCACAGACAGCTATGGTGCACTTCATGCATTGGTAGACAGTTCTGTTCTTGCTGCAGCTTGTCTTCACCATGCAGGTATTTTTGGGGGGGTATTCTTCTGTGGACACTGCGAGGGGCGCTGCCGGTGGCTGTTTGGACGCCAGAGCGCGCAGCTCTTCAGCCAACTGGAGATGTCGCGTCTGGGGAGGCTCTGCGTCTCTCCACCAGTCCCCAGCGAGTCTAAGCTCCCCCAATGAATAATACTTATTTATAATAGCCTACATAGCGCGAAACTGTGCATATAATAGGCTGTAGCCAGCGCGAAACTGCGCATTCCCTATAGCCGTTCATTGAACGGCTGGCGGCCGGTATAAATAAATAAAAACACACGATATTTTGTTATTTGAATGATCTTGAATATATATGTGACAGCGGCTGGTGATTTGGTCTGCAACTCGGCAAACCCCGAAATGCGCTAGGGGCAAAATAAATAAATAAATGTTTTTTTCTTTCTTTTTTTTTTTTTGTATTACCAAAGTTGAAGTTGTGAAAAACCCACTTACTATAACAGACAACAGTTTTAGGTTCACGAAATACGTATAATTAGTCTGCAAACTAAGCTCGTTTTTAGCTGATTTCGAGTCGGGTTTGGGGGCGGGCAGATCGATTAGCATGATTTGGTTTCATTGGCTATTGCTTCCGGGTTCTCCGCCCCCCCACCCTTCCTCAACACGCCGGCTTTGTTTACATTCAGTTTTGCTAAAGAGAAGACGGGGATGGCATCCAGGACATGGAAAGAGTTTTAAGAGCAGCTAAAACTCCAGCATCGCAGGACTCGTTTGTACACAGTTTTATTCTTGATGACCTGTGATACAGAGATGACTGTATCAACAGAGATGACTGTATCAACAAAGCAAGTTGCTACCAAGCGAAAGTTGCGTCGAACGACGTACCAGATTCACACCACTGTTGTCTGCCGCCAAGCATTCTGCTTTGCTTTGGGGTAAGCTATCTTTATACTATCTGTGCTGTTTACATTACATTACGTTTAGCAGTAGCTCCTTTCTAAACAAGTGACTAAGTCTAGCTAGCATAACAAAGGCACTAGCACTAACTAACAGAGGCTAGCTAGCTAACATTAGCTAACATGCTAGTTAGCTGAGATGTCCCTTCGTTCCTAAACTAGCCAGCTACCTAGCACAGGGACGTGGCTATAGCTAGTGAGCTATCCCTTTGTTCCTAAACTAGCCAGCAAGGCAGCTAATATCTAGCCAGCTGCCTAGCACAGGGACATGGATAGCTAGTGAGCAAGCCCTTTGTTCCTAAACTAGCTAGCGAGGCAGCTAATATCCAGCCAGCTGCCTAGCACAGGGACATGGCTAGCTAGTGAGCAAGCCCTTTGTTCCTAAACTAGCTAGCGAGGCAGCTAATATCCAGCCAGCTGCCTAGCACAGGGACATGGCTAGCTAGTGAGCTAGCCTTTTGTTCTTAAACTAGCCAGCGAGGCAGCTAATATCTAGCTAGGTAGCTATATTATAGAGAGAAACAGAATGAGAGAGCATGAGAGGTATGGTAGTCTGACGCCTTTGTTTTTTGTTTTGGTTACAGGATGAGCAAAAACAAGCTCCAGGCCTGTGAGGATTTGAAGCTCTCCCTTGGCCCCTCCATACCAGCCAGCAAGAAGATCACTATGCACTACAGCTTTGATTTTGCACAACAGGTGAGAATACGTTCATCCTATGATGAGTGTGTTGTGATGTGGTAGGGTTAGGGTTACAGGTGTGTTTTTGATTTTCAATGCATCTCATCTTTTCCTTTTCTTCCTATTTTTTCCTTTGTCCAAGGTCCACTTCCTTTCTGACCCTCTTCAGCCAGGACCCATGTACTTTTTGACTCCGTGCACGTGTGGCATTTTTGGTGTCTGCTGTGAGGGGATGCCGAAGCAACAATGCAGTCATCAACTATGTGCATCATTTCTTCAACAACTATGGAGTTGGAGAAACACACGTGGACCTACATTGTGACAACTGCCGTGGACAAAACAAGAACAATTTTGTGCTGTGGTACTGTGCTTGGCGGACCATGCACAAGCTTCACCTGAAACCCTACTTCCGGGCACTCCCACAGATTACGAGTTACCAGCACTTCAGGTAATTATCATGTATTAGCTAGTCTATTTAATCAACCCATTCTGGTACTATTTTATCTATATGGAGTGCCAGTACTGTGGGCAATAGTTTAATGTACTTTCTTCCTTCTATTCTATTGCAGTTTTGATGCTGAGAGACCTGGCATGGTTGTGGCCAGAGAACACCGTGATGCACCGGCAGTCGAGTTTCAGCTGCTGCGCAAGCCTGATGTCCTGCCCCCCAGAGAAGGTCTTCTTGTGCAAGCCCCACCCGGACTGGACATGGCCAGACAGACGTATCTCTTTGACAAGATCAGAGAGTTCTGCTCTTATGAGGGACGAGACGTCACATGTCCCCCGCCAAACTCCACAGCAGCTCAGAACAAGACTGTCCGCCTTTTTTTGTACACTTTACTACTTATGCTTGTACTTTATATCATGTATGTGACAATAAAGAACGTTACATTTGAACTTCATCCTATATTGTGTTGTGAATGCAGTTGAGAACAAGATTAATACTGACTCAAAGAGTGTGGGGTCATCAGTGAGAGAGCACCCCACTTGGCAGCCACTCGGTTAATACCCCAAGTTGACAGCCACTCTGACAGATAATGACAGATCGTCCAGTGGGGGAGTGGCTGGGGGTGGGGTTACCAGGCTATTGTTCACGCCCATTACCTGGCAGTCAGAGGTGTGAAAATGTTGGAGAACTTTGAAGGAGGATTTCTCAGCTAAGTTGATTTGGCAGTACTAGCATTCAAATAAGAATATCTTCTTCAACTATGTTCAGATTTCAATGTATGAGACCTCATTTGAAAGCTTACAATCTGCACTTTCATAATCTGTAAAAAACTGAAAAATGACTTTTGCCTAGTTGAGGACCAAATTACCAGCGGCGGTCACATATATATTCAAGATCATTCAAATAACAAAATATTGTGTATCTTTTTTTAATTTATAATTTAACAATAGGGGGTGCAACAGAACACAATTTTAGGTAAAGTCATTGGCAGGCGGACCACCGTTATTTGTATAGCACCTTTCATACAGATAAATTCAGCTCAAAGTGCTTTAAAACAGAGATTTAATGATGCTTCATTCGTAGACTATAGGAGAAAAACACTGAGCCCAGCCTGCTAAATCTGCTCAAAGATGCCACCTGGCGGTGGTGCATCACTAAAACGAAAAAACACCCGTCTGAAATCCCACAAGATTTCCAACGGGATTTCCCTGCCAAATACCGCGAATGTGAAATGCTGCAGCATGTGACATTTCTAACTTCCCACATCTGTACGTTGCCAGTCTCCTCACTGGCAAGCCCCTCTCCTGGTTCATGGCGGCGCGGGAGGTCGGTGCTGCCTGTATGGACTCCTACAATGACTTTTGTGCCGAGTTCAGGTCCGTATTCGACCATCCCACCCGGGCACCCCACGCTGCCGGCCGACTCCACCACATCCGCCAGGGGGCTCGCAGTGTCTCCGAATACGCCATTGACTTCTGTATCCTGGCCACCGACAGCGGTTTCAACGACCAGGCCCTCCAGGTGGCCCTTCGGGAGGGGCTGTCAGAGGTCCTCAAGGACGAATTGGCTGTCAGGGATCACCCCGCTACCCTGGACCAGCTCGTCCGCCTGGCGATCAACATTGACCATCACCTGGCCGAACGTTGGCGCGCCCCTCGGGCGGAGTCCACCGGCCGTACCCCCCGCCGAGCCAGTCCTCCTCCTACCCAGGCTCCGTTCACCTACCCACGCTCCCGGGAGCCTGGCACGCCCCCAGCCGCGGTGTCCTCCACTGCCTCCGACCGGGAGGAGCCTATGCAGGTGAACAGGGCCCGCCTTTCACCAGAGGAGAGGCACCGCCGGCGAGTCCAGGTGCTCTGTTTTTACTGTGCCCAGGAGGGCCACAGGGGAGAGGACTGTCCTATCCGCCCAAAAGACTTGGCTCATCAGGGGAGTGGGGCCTCCTGGTCAGCCATGTCTCGCAGTCTCCCTCGCCCCTCCCTCCGGTCAGGTTCGACGTCACCCTCTCCTGGCATGGGCACACTCATACTATCGGTGCGCTCATCGATTCAGGAGCGGACGGCAATTTCATCGACGCGGACCTTTCCAGAAGGGCGGCCTTTCCCCTCACCCACCTGGAGAAACCCCTCACCGTCACAGCACTGGATGGACCTGGGTCCGGTCGTGGAACAGACGGTGCCCATCACCCTGACCAGTTCGGGCAACCACGTGGAGGAGATACGCCTCTACGTTCTCCGATCCCCTCTGACTCCCCTCATCCTGGGCCGGCCGTGGCTCGAGCAACACGACCCCCACATCAATTACGGCACCGGACGTATACTCAGCTGGAGCACGGCCTGTTATGCCCGGTGCCTGCGTGCCGCCCAGACGCCCTCACTCTCTGCCCGTCCGGCCCTTGCACCTTTCCACCATGCCAGAGGTTTACCATGACCTGGGAGAGGCGTTCAGTAGGGACCGGGCCCGATCTCTCCCTCCTCACCGGCCCTACGACTGTGCCATCGAGCTCCGCCCCGGTGCACAATTCCCCGCGAGCCGCCTTTACAGCCTCTCCCTTCCTGAGAGGGCGGCCATGGACAGCTACCTAAACGATTGCTTGGCTGAGGGTCTCATCCGTCCATCACGTTCACCGGTGGCAGCGGGGTTCTTCTTCGTGAAGAAGAAAGGAGGAGACCTGAGGCCATGCATCGATTATAGGCAGCTGAATGAGATCTCCATCAGGAACAGGTATCCTCTCCCCCGCATGAGTGCGAACTTCAAACCCCTCAAGGGTGACCATCTTCACCAAATTGGACCTGCAGAGTGCGTATAACCTCGTTTGCATTCGTGAGGGGGATGAGTGGAAGACCGTGTTCAAGACCCCGAGAGGCCATTATGAGTACCTGGTCATGCCGTTTGGCCTCACCAACGCCCCCTCTGTCTTCCAGGAGGTGATGAATGACGTGCTCCGGGACATGTTGGACATCTTTGTGGTGCTCGACCTCAACGACATCCTGGTGTTCTCCAGGAGCGCTGAGGAACACGTCCAGCACGTCCGCCTCGTCATCCAGCGTCTCCTGGAGAACGGCCTCTTCATCAAGGCCGAGAAGTGCACCTTCCACGCTCCCTCCATGGAGTTCCTGGGACTCATCGTGGAGGGTGGACAGACTCGGCCTGACCCTAAGAAGATCCAGGCTGTCATCGAGTGGGGCCAGCCCACCTCCCGGAAGGCGCTGAGGGGGTTCCTTGGGTTCGCCAACTTCTACAGCCGTTTCATCCGGGACTACAGACGGGTTGCCGCTCCCCTCACGGCTCTCACCTCCCCTCTGCGTCCCTTCATCTGGACAACTGAGGCCAGTGCCGCCTTCGCCGACCTCAAGAGGCATTTCACCTCTGCACCCGTCCTCGTCCAGCCGGATCCGTCCAGGCCCTTCACCGTGGAGGTGGACACCTCAGACACCGGGGTCGGCGGAGTCCTTTCACAGCAGTCAGCAGCAGGCGGCAAGATGCACCCCTTTGCCTTCTTCTCCCGTCGTTACACCCCTGCAGAGGCCAACTACGACATCAGAAACCGAGAGCTGCTGGCTGTTGTGGAGGCGTTCGAGGAGTGCCGGCACTGGCTGGAGGGCGCAGAGAATCCTGTCACCGTCTGGACCGACCACAAGAACCTGATGTACATCAGGTCGGCCAGGCGGTTGACTCCCCGATAGGCGCCCTGGGCCCAGTACCTCGGGCGGTTCGACTTCCACCTCACCTACCGCCCGGGGTCGAAGAACGTCAAGGCCGATGCACTGTCTCGCATTCACGACTCTGAGGAGGACCCCGAGCCTCTGGAGACCATCGTCCCCTCGTCTCGGATCATCGGGGCCATCGTCATGAATGTTGAGGCAGTGGTCAGGAGGGCTCAGTGCGTCCAACCCTGTCCCCGAGGGGGACCCCCCAACCGGCTGTACGTCCCGGACAGCGTGCGGACCCAGGTGATGGAGTGGGGCCACAGCAGCCGGTTCACCTGCCACCCAGGGACGCACTGGACCCTCTCCTTCCTGCGCCGGCGGTTATGGTGGGCCTCCATGGCGGCGGACATTCGGGAGTACGTCGCCGCCTGTCCGGTCTGCGCCAGGAGCAAGACCTCCCTCCAACTGCCGGCGGGCCTGCTGCGTCCCCTCCCTGTGCCCAGCCGTCCCTGGAGCCACATCGCACTCGACTTCGTCACCGGTCTCCCTCCGTCCCATGGTAACACCGTCGTCCTGACCGTAGTGGACCGGTTTTCGATGTCGGTACACATTGTGGCTCTCCCCAAGCTTCCCACCTCGGCAGAGACAGCTGGGCTGCTGGAGCAGCACGTCTTCCGGCTCCATGGCCTTCCCCTGGACATAGTGTCTGACCGTGGTTCCCAGTTCACTTCAGGGGTGTGGCAGGCCTTCTGTAAGGGAATTAGGGCCACGGTCAGCCTATTGTCTGGGTACCATCCCCAGACCAACGGAAAGGCGGAGAGGGCCAACCAGAGTATGGAGGCAGCCCTCAGGTGTGAATCTTCCCTCCGGCCGTCCTCCTGGAGCCAGGACCTACCCTGGGTTGAGTACTCGTTGAACGCCATGGTCAACTCCTCCACCGGCAGGTCGCCCTTCGAGGGCTCCCTGCGGTACCAGCCACCCCTGTTCCCGCTCCAGGAGGTCGAGGTGGCGGTCCCGTCCGTCCAGGCCCATCTCCGCCATTGTCGGAGGGTCTGGAAGTCTGCACGCTCGGCGCTGCTCCGGGCCAATGAGTGCGCCAGCCGCGGGGCCAACCGTCGACACACCCCGGCCCCGGAGTACAAGGTCGGTCAGCGGGTCTGGCTCTCCACCGCTGACCCGCCTCTCAACACCAACTCCGACCCCGTCGCGGTCTGGCTGGACCTGCCCTCCTCCCTGTGTCCACCCGGTCTTCCCTGTCTCCCGGATCAAGCCCCACGTCACCAGCCCCCTTGTGCCCCCGGCGGCGGGTCCCTCGGCTCCTCAACTGGTTGACGGCCAACCGCAGTGGACAGTGAGGAAGCTGTTGAGGGTCCGTCGCCAGGGCCGGGGGTATGTTTACTTGGTAGACTGGGAGTGCTTCGGTCCGGAGGAGTGGTCGTGGGAGCCCCGCTCCCGCATCATGTCCCCAACTCTCCTCCGGGACTTCTACCGGGAGTTCCCGGATGCCCCGGGTAGGTCGCCCAGTGGCTCCCGCATGGGGGTCTGGGGTCCTGTTACGGCTCTGCCTCCACCTGGGCACTCTCCAGCTCCCACCACCGTTCCCGCAGCGCGCATGCCACAGCCTTCCACTTCAGCGCGCGCTCTGCGCGCCCTCCGACGTGATCACCCCCGCACACCTGAACACGGTTCTGCTAACCAGCTCTGAGGGCGCGGCTCACCAGCTGCCACCACTCATCCAATCACCTCCCCTATAAGAACCCGTTCTTCCCAACGTTCGTTGCCAGTTCTTCCCTAAGATTCGTTGTGGCAAGTAGTGGTTTCTATGGTCTATGGCAGTTGTGATAGTTGTTTTTTTTCCCGTGGCTCATTCTACTCTCCACTCCATCTCCAGATTCCGGTTTGTTTGCTGCCCCTTTCCTGGACTGACACACGGCTTTCCCGACCCATTCTCCTCTGACCTTGACCACGGCTTGGATTACATTTTCTGGACATTGTTTGTTGATCGATTGACCCTGCCTGAACTTGACTACTCTTTTGCCTTGCCCCTCTGTACCTCCGATTTCGTATTAAACCGCCCGCTGGGCTTGGAACTGTCCATCTGTGTCCGTGGTCCTGCGTTTGGGTCAGCTAGCCAACCAGCCCCTTACAGCTTCAGCTTTATCAGCAGCACAATCAAAGCAAGCCTGATATCGTCGTAAACTAGCTGACCAGCCACGGGGACCTGGTCGACTCCATGGTTACCGGATGATGACTGAGAGATGCAGATCAGCAGGATTGCGGGTCACTAGACATCTGGTGTATGAAGTGCAATCCTCCTTCTCTATATAAGAAGCTCCTCTTCTCTCTCCCTGTCTCACATGTCTAAATCACCACCCCTGTCGCCCTGTATCTCCAGGTTGTTTGGGACCATAGTCATGCTGATACTGTGACTTCTTGCCAGCTTCATCAAACTCTTACCAACCTTACTCCCTTACAATGTCAAGTTATACAGCTACAGGAGGGTATGTTTGTACTGTTGTTAAGTCAGTTATTTTAGCTCTCTGGTTTGAATGTTCTTTTGTAGCTGATTGAAATGTGTCCATCTGGGAGTGTTATTGTACTGTATGTCCTATACAGTAGGCTACATATAGCCTACTGTATGTACCATTATTGTGTTGGAATGCTGTGACTAGGCCATTGTAATACTGGTATTAAAAAATAAAATAAGAACTCTCAAACTTGCTTTTGATTTCTTGTTAGGAATAGTGCTTACTGTTTGACAAGAACCTGAACTGAGATTCTCAATAGAATAGATAGTATATAACCTAGTCCTACATGTAAATCAAAGAAAGGCATTTTAGTAAATACAAATAAACATGTTTGCTAACTGCATCATGATGGTCAGCGATGAGAGACGGAACTCCAGCCCGGCTGATAACCCTCCGTCGCGGGAAGGGAAGGTGCATCAATCCTTGACAGTAGGCTACCAGCCTACGTTGTGATGGTTTGGTTAGGGACCCAGGCGCAACAGGAAAGGAGGAGGCAAGGAACGGTAAAGCCCGGAGGGGCGATTTAATAAGATAACACAAAGGGGGAGCCACAAAAGAGGATGCCAAAAAATATAATAGGATGAAATAATAGGAGCCACTAAACTGCCACTAAATAATAATAAATGTCCTTGGCTCAAGGGAGCCGGAGGGATCGGGAGGTGGAGCAGGGTGAGGGCTCTGCTAGCTGGTACACTCAGCAGAGGGGGTCCGGGAAACTGGAGAGACGAGGAGGAGAGGCAGGGTGAGTGATAGTAATCACAAACAGGGAACGAGAAAAAAGCACTATAAAATACAGGTAAGTAAATCGTAGGCTAGGCTATACTTTACCACATAAAGGTTATGGTAAGATCTGGCGATGAGTGGAGTGTAGACCAGGTTCTTGTAGGGGTTGAAGGTGATTGCAGAACGAGGGACAGGTGTGGTGATGATAAATTGGAAACCGGTGAGTAGAGCCGCGCCCGCGTCATCGTCGGAGACGAGCACGCCGTTCTTGTCGTTGCGCACGGGCCGATGTGCTGGGCATGTCGGGATCCGACTCTTCGTCACCGGAGTGGGAGGAGACTGCCGAGTCCGCGGAGCTGGCCGGAGACGGGGAACGCCCGGTAGTGGGGGGAAACTCCGGAGAGTCAGAGCGTTGCATGCCTGGGCCGATGCGACGTGCGGTAGAGCGCGTAGGACGCCCCGAGCGCGCAGCGGGCCCAGAGGGGAGAGAGGGAGGCGGTTGTGGAGGCGAGGGCATGCGAGCCGTAACATACGTCATGTCTGAATACAATCCAACGGCTAATTCCCAGTAAAGAATCCCTCCAGTGCACAATCTAAAGTTTGTACTCAATTCTAATTATTGTGTACAAGTAAAGACAAACATATGTGATGAGTAAAGACAAACAGGGCATGTGATGAAGTGAAGACCTCAGAATGGTCATTGATTAATGTAACTGCATTGATATTTACAGATGTGGGAACATAAGAATGTAACTTGACCCGCGGTATTCTAACAGGCGCTTTACGGCATTCCGCACCACCGCTCGCCTGCCCATAGGGGCGCAGTAATACCACTCATTGACCCATTGCTGTAGCTCATCTCGCACATTAGATGAGCCTACCGTTCTCAAACTCCTTGTTCTCTAGTCTGGTTGTAATTTAATTATTACGAACAAAGCCTATCTATTTATAGTTTCTATCTCTGTAACTGTCGCCGGGTCTATATCTGTTAACTGTCGGGACAAGTAGAAGTTTAATAGCTACATTAGGCTGAGTGTTCTCATATGGAACATGGCATCAGGACGAGTAAGATGGCTAACGGAGATGACCAGAGATGTGTTTGAAATGGTTCACTCACTCCCTCCCTATTACCATGGATGTATTGAGTGCGACTCATAGTGAACTACATGGGGAATGATTTAACAGTTTTGGGACACTACATGGAATGTAACTGCGTAAGATATTCATGACTCAAACAAGCAGACGCGCCGATCACTGATGGCAGCAGGTTGAAATATCAGGTAGTATTCAGGTTCCATGTTTAGTTGAATGATAAATCCCATATAAATGGTTGGAATTCTAATGATGTGCAAGTGTGATTTTGGATTATAGGCTACTTTCGTTTACAATGACGTTACCTTATGAACACAAATAGCTTAACCTATAGGCCTACATAAAAACAATAGCCTAAAACCATGTTTATTTACAATGTATTTTCTTTCATTGATAGCATGCCAATAGTTAGGGTGAGGAAAACGACGCGCGGTCTTTTTAGCCCTGAGACCATCAGGCAGGCAGCTCAGGAGGTCGTTGAAGGCTATATATATTATTATGATATTATGTCTAATAATACATTCGTTGAAAGTACACAGGCTGATCTACTATACGGAATTGGACCGAGGAGTGTTCTCATATAGAACTAGGCTGCACACGCCCGCCCGCGACAAGAGCTGAATTGTAGTCAGCTTTCACCGCTGCGCGCAGGACGCGTGCGTCCCCGGCTGATCCGAGCGAGAACGCAGGCGGAATGTCGCTCCCCGTCTGAAATGGCCTTGACTCCTGGAATCCCAAGGACTTTCATATTGAAATTCTCTTGATGGTCTGGGAAGTTGCGAGACGTGTTAAGGGAGTGCATCAGTCGTGAGCCTTGACAGTAGGCTACCAGCCTTTGATAGGGTTTTTTCCCGCCCTACTGACAATTATATCCGGACATTAACTATCTTGTGCATACAGAGCACAAACAATGAAACAATGAAACAAATCGATTTCTGTGGCATTCGCTACCAGCAAACACTGAAAATACAGGTCCTCAATTTATTTAGATTAGACTAGCCTATCCAACTGGACCACTCCAATGAATGTTGAACGTAGCCTACTTTTATTCTTTAGGTTATAGGCCTACAATGTCCACACATGCATGCGCCATATCTGACTAGCTCGCCACTCGCCAGCAAACCTGGACTACACTATTGTAACCCTCCCCCCCCCCCCTAAAAATTATTTTATATTCAAATAAACTGGATGGACTGGTTTCCTAGCCCTGGATCGTGGGGTAGCCTACGTTAGCGGGTGCTTTGCCATGACCGGCCATTCCACAGGTGTTGGATTGAATTCGCTAGTTTGATTGATAGATGGATGGATTTAAAGTCCAGGTTAACCCAGTTCAAATTTTTGTTATGAGCTTCACACACCACAGGAAAACATGTCATTAACCACCCAGCCAAATCTGAGTGATTAAAAATGTCGCTAAGTATATAAAATAAGGCTTCAAAATCGGTTAAAAATCAGCAGCTTTCTCTGGTCTGAGACCGTGGGGGCGTGTCTGCTGAAGGCACCGAAGCCACACCCAATTGCGTGGGGAGGGGGTGTGGAGGGAAGAACCTGTCAAATAGTACCCTTCTCTGGTCTGCATATCGTCACACTGGCACGCCGTCTCTTTTGTGGTAGGAAGGCACAGCTTTGTGAAAACAGAGAGGAGTTGAAATTACACTTGTCTAATGAGTCAAACGCACAGATGCTTCCTCCTAACATACCTCCTGACAAACAACACAGGTAAAACTGTAGCTACTCTATACCAACGCGCCAGTGTTACTGCCCTTAGATGCAAAATACAAAAACAGGCAACGAGGAATGTATGAGTCTGTCCCTATTTTCTCCCTGCCACCTCCGGACCCATTCCTATCCCTCCCAGGCGATCCTGTCGTCCCTTGGGATCAATGGAAAAAGTTGTTTAAAATGTACCTTTTAGTCACTGGCTTGAACAGCGCTGATAGCGCGAAGAAGCGTACACTACCGGAGTTGATAATCGGGACAGACTTATCCACTCTCGTTGGCAATGTTATGTGTGAGAATAACGAGCACTCGGCTTCAACTTTCCCGCAACATATCCAACAGAACTGGAATGTTTAGCCAGTAGCCGCCGAGCACCGCTTCACTGGGAGAGGGTGCGTCTTTCTCCAGCTGCAGCTGGTCTACCTAACCATCCCCCTCGCTCCCGCCTCCCGCTGGAGAAATATATTGTAACCATTACCGGTGAACCCATACGCACATCAGGTGCCACAAATATGGCAGGCAGTTTCTGTATAGTTAACGCTTATAGTCATAATATATCATCCGTAACGTTATTTGGTGGGTGGTCGCCTGGTCGGTGCTGCTAGCTATGTTAGCTAGACTAAGGTTATATACACACTCCCATCTGCAAGCTACATAGCTAATGTTAGCTATAATTCCTCCTAAGATATAATATAATTCATCATAGCTGACATTACCACATAAATGTCAAGACACATTTTGTAGATTAACGTAGCAGTGTATTTCCCTATTGCTTACGTTACCTAGCTAACGTTATAACGTTAATTAGCTATAAGCACACAAGGCAGCGGTGTCAGCACCAAAGGTTGATGCGACAGGAGGAGAATGGAGGCCGGGGAGGGAGATGGTTGGCTCCGCCGAATTCACCAGGACCAGTCGTGAGTCCGTGAAACCCAAAAGCCTCATATTATAATTGCAGAAGCTTTCGGGAGTGAAATGTTTGCTGCAGAGGCGGGCGCTAGCGGTGACAGACTCCTCTGTAACACCATGGCTCTTCAAAAATGCTAACCATTTGCTTCTCATTTCAGCTTTACTCGGGAGTGAAAGAAGGAGACCTTATCATCCCATTCCTGCTGGCATCCAGGAAGGATGCATATTTGTTTAGTTTCATGCATAGGCATTGCTAACTAAGAAAAACTAGCTAATTCTAGACTGTTGGTTAAAACTAGCTAATTCTAGACTCAAGATTGAGCAGGAGAACCAAAGATTCAAATCCATTCTAGCTGTATATAGTGTTAGGGCGGGGATATGCTAAGAACACCGCTCTACGTCATCCGGTACCGTTTTAAGCCCGCCCAGAAAATCCAGAAATCAAAACTGGTCAAAAACACAAAACTGGTCTAACTTCACAATTCAGTACTACACATGGTTCATCCCATTTTTACATGTTATCAGCAATGCATCACTAACACATAGAATGTGTTTTCAAGCAAATCTCAGATTTTGGTTAACTGGGACTTTAACGTCCAAAGTATTGTGAAAGTATTGTATAGGCCCATGTGTAAGAGATGAATGGTTGTAACCATGAACTCAGCCAGAGGTAGGCCCTACTGTAGATTATCAGCATTATCACCAGTCTCAATTGATGCTTTCCTCTAGGCTACGTGTTGCCATTCATTTAAACCACCATCTCACCTAGACTACTTCTGTTGCTGCATTTTTACATTTATGCTTTCATGATTTTAGTGCGCAATCAACATTTTACAGGATTCCAGTAAGTCCATCCATTCATCCGACTTTGTGCTGAGCGCAGGCTGGTAGCCTACTGTCAAGGATCACGACTGATGCACTCCCTTAACACGTCTCGCAACTCCCCAGTTTAATTTCAATATGAAAGACCTTTAAGTGAGGTATTCCAGGAGGTAGACTAATGTAGCAAGTCGTCGGCCTTCATGACGCACTGTTATGCTTGTTTGCTGTGTAGATCCAGTCATAGAAGCGGGCATCTCGTCTGGCGATTTGAAACAGCTGGTCAATTCACCCCAACAAGAATATCCAAGCGAAGGACAAAAATTAAACCACAAACGTTACTGCTGGTCTTGAAACAACTGTGTTAGCCTAGTTCCATATGAGAACACTCCTCGGTCCAATTCCGTATAGTAGATCAGCCTGTGTCCACGTAGTTGCTAGCTAACTGGTGTGTACATTCCATGAATATCCGAAGCAATTATTCCCTATGTAGTTCACTATATGGGTAACACTACTTAGGGAATAGGGAGTGAGTGAACCATTTCAAACACATCTCTAGTCAGCCCCGTTAGCTAGCTTACTCGTCCTGATGCCATGTTCCATATGAGAACACTCTGCTAGCTAGCTAGTTAGCCTACTGTATTAAACCTCTACTTGTCCCGATACCTTGTTCCATATGAGTTAACGGATACAGACCCGACGACAGTTACATAGATAGATAGGCCTACTATAGATAGATAGGCTTTGTTCATAATAATTAAAATTACAACCAGACAGAGAACAAGGAGTTTGGGTTCACATAGTTGTTAGCTAACTGGTTAGCTAGCTAGCTGACCCCTGACGTCTGTTCCCTGTGTCACGTGAATGGTGGTTGTTTACGTTGCAGGCTAGCTTACAATAGCTTCTCACGTCGTTCACTACCATTCCATATTTTTTCTGATTTAAGGTCCCATGACAGGTTTCTCTTCCTGCTTCTGCCTAAGCACTCCACAATACAACGGTGTCATGTTTTACCAAAGGAGAAGTGAAGAAGACGGTAGCTATCAGTGGCTAAAGCAGTTAGCTAATGTTAAGATCATTCCTGTAGCTGCTTTGCTGCTAATGCGAGCTCGTCTCCGTTCCTGCCCGAGAAACAGAAGTTGAACTAATAGCATCAAAATCAAAATAGCTACAAGAATCATCGTTGTAAAGTTAGCTATCTGCTTTTTAGCCACCGACAGCTACCGTTAATATTATGGAAGCTGCTGTCTAACTAACTTGCTATCACGGTCTTATCGTGCAGCTTCACAGCCTGCTATTAGCAGACAGCACTAAAGTTGACAAAATCACACTTGCACATCATTAGAATTCGCACCATTTATATGGGATTTATCATTCAACTAAACATGGAACCTGAATACTACCTGATATTTCAACCTGCTGCCATCAGTGATCGGCGGGTCTGCTTGTTTGCGTCATGAATATCCTACGCAATGACATTCCATGTAGTGTCCCAAAACTGTTAAATCATTCCCTATGTAGTTCACTATGAGTAGCACTACATAGGGAATAGGGAGTGAGTGAACCATTTCAAACACATCTCTGGTCAGCTCCGTTAGCCATCTTACTCGTCTTGATCAATCAATCAATCAAAGCTTTATTTATATAGCGCATTTCATACCCAGAGGCAACACAATGCGCTTTACAGAGAACAAGGGAGGTGGGCATACGACCCACTCTCTACATATTCCAGAGGGAAGCAAAAAAACAGTAATCACCCGGGGGCCAGATAAGTGAGCTGTAAAAATTCTTCCCTGACCCCTCTCAACAAGGCGATCGAGCAAGCTCCAGGAGTATGTTTGTCTACCGGCTAAGAACATTTATGAAGCAATACATTGCATTGAATTACATTTCAGAGTGAGAGAGGCTAAAAACATCATAGGGGAGAGAATATTCTACGGACATGCTACATCATCCACAATAGACACAGAGGGTATCTATCGGACTTCGTGAGGTCTGCTGGTGACAGTGGGGCATCCACTGAACCTGGTTAGAAGATAGGAGGGAGAGAGAGAGGCACCAGGGAGAGGGAAGGCAGAGCAGGGTTAGTAGCACATAGAGTCATTCAGACCACACAGATATTGAAACAGGCGACCTGGGGCAGGCTCCTGGAATATATTTGTCTAATGGCTAAGAACATTTAAAGAACAATAAATAATAGTAAATTAAGTTTAAATTAAGTTTTCGGAGCAAGAAAGGCTAAGAGCAAGAAAGGCTAAGAGCATCAGGTCCAGGCCAAAGCCGGATGTGGACTGATGTGTGTCTTGTGTGTACATGTGTGTGTGTGTACTAAATACTACGATATCCACAGCTCCGCAGCTGACACTGGACCTGGTTAGAGGATAGGAGGGAGAGAGAGAGACACTAGGGGAGACAGAAAAACGGTTAGTAGCACACTGAGCCATTGCAGCAACACAACAGTCAGAACAAGCCTGTTTCAGGATAACCAGCTTCTGTACGCTACATGATATACATACATTGCATAGCAGGACAAGTATCAATGTATACAGAGGGTTCACAGGTAGGTTTGAGGCTGCCTTTCTGAATCTCAGGGTCTTAGCTAGTGATTGTAGGCTAGGTCGAAAAGGTACGTCTTGAGGTCTCGCTTGAAGACCTCCGTTGTTTCAGCCCTTCTTAGGCACTCCGGTAGGGTGTTCCAGAGGTTGGGGGCATAGAAACTAAAAGCTGCCTCTCCATGTTTCTTGGTCCTGGCTTTTGGAACTGTTAAAAGTTCAGTGCCTGAGGATCTAAGTGGTCTGTTTGGCATGTACTTAACAAGCATGTCTGAAATATATTCTGGTGAGTGACTGTGGAGAGATTTATAGACTAGTAATAGTATTTTAAAGTCTATTCTAGAGTTGACTGGTAACCAGTGTAGTGATTTTAGCGCTGGTGTGATGTGTGCCCTTCGTCTAGTCTTAGTGAGGACTCGTGCTGCAGCATTCTGTATTATTTGTAGCTTAGAGATTGCTTTCTTTGGTAGGCCTGATAGTAGAGCATTGCAGTAGTCCAGCCTGCTTGTGATGAAAGCATGCATTAATCTTTCGGTGTCAGCCTGAGAGAGAAAGGGTTGCACCTTGGCAATGTTCCTTAGGTGGTAAAAGGATGTCTTTGTAATATTCTTGATGTGGTTTTCGAAGTTAAGATCTGAGTCAAGTATGACACCTAAGTTTTTAGCCTGGCAATTGGTGTCAATTTCCAGAGTTTTTAGGTGTGCAGCTAGTTTCTCTCTTTCAGCTTTTTCTCCAATGATCAGTACTTCTGTTTTGTCCTGGTTTAGTTGGAGGAAATTATGTGACATCCATACATTTATATCTATAATACACTTGACAAGGCAGTCAACCAAACTGTAGTTACTGGGTGTTACGGAAATATAAAGTTGAGTATCATCTGCGTAGCTATGGTAGCTAATATTGTGCCTCCTGATGACACTGCCAAGGGGCAGCATGTACAGGCTGAAGAGTAGAGGTCCTAGGATCGATCCTTGGGGCACCCCACAGGTCATAGGGATCTTTCTTGAGCTATATTTACCGAGGGCAACGAAGAAATCACGACCGGTTAGATAGGTCTTAAGCCAATTTAGGACTGGACCAGAGAGGCCAACCCACTTTTCCAGTCTTTCGATGAGGATTGCATGATCTATAGTATCAAAGGCTGCACTCAGGTCCAGGAGGACAAGAACAGAAAGCTCTTTGGAGTCAGCATTAATTCTGAGGTCATTTACAACTTTGACTAATGCCGTCTCTGTGCTATGGTGGGCACGGAAGCCGGACTGGAAAAGGTCAAGGATACAACTTGTAGCTAGGAAATCATTAATCTGTGCGAAAACAATTTTTTCCAGAATTTTACTCAAAAATGGAAGGTTGGAGATTGGTCTAAAATTGCTAAAAACTGAAGTGTCTAAGTTGTTTTTCTTTAGTACGGGTCTCACCAGAGCAGTTTTAAGTATTGGTGGGAAGACACCTGTAGATAGGGAGTCATTAACAATGGATAAAATGTCATAGGATACAGAGTCAAAAATAGTTTTGAAAAAATCGGTGGGGATGGGATCCAGCAGGCATGTGGAGGTTTTGAGTTTGGATACTACTTTTCTCAACGTTTCTGTGTCCATCAGTGTAAACAGGCTCATATGTCCATTACATGGAGGGAGAGGATCTGTGAACGGGATGCATGGCCTTTCCTGAGTGATATTCCTTCTAATATTCATAATCTTATCTCTGAAGTAAGCTGCAAATTCCTCACATTTGGAGGTAGAGAGCAGGTTATCAGGTGTTTTTACGGCAGGGTTTATTAGGCTATCGATTGTTGAGAAGAGCACTCTTGAATTATTTCGGTTGATAGATATCAATTTTGAGAAGTGGTCTTTCCTTGCATTTCTTATTGCTTTATTAAAAGCAGAGAGATGATCTTTGAGAATATCATGGTGGACCTGTAACTTGGTTTTTCGCCATATACGCTCAGAACTTCTGCAGGTTCTCTTTAGTTGATATGTTTCCTCATTTCGCCATGGGGCTTTATTATTGGTTGTGATCCTTTTCAGTTTAATAGGTGCTACAGAATCCAAGGCTGCCCTTACTCTGGTGTTAAAGGTGGTTGCCAGGTCTTCAATAGTTCCTAATGGCCCCACTTCTGGAGTTGATAAATAGTTTGTGGTCATTATTTCTCTAAAACTATCGGCTATTGCGGAGGTAAGATAACGTTTCTTTATAAAGCGCTCAGTATTATTTTTGACTTTAGGAACTAATGCAGTGAAGAAGATACAGAAATGGTCGGACAGGGCGAGGTCGCTAATAGAGGAAACAGTGATAGTCAGGCCCTTAGTAATCACTAGATCAAGGGTGTGGCCACGGTTGTGAGTTGGCTCAGAGATATGTTGGGTAAAATCCATGGAGTTTAGGAGGTTGATAAAGTCCCTAGCTTTCGAGTCCGCCTCAGTGTCTACGTGTATGTTGAAATCTCCAATGATGATAATCTTATCATAATTTGTATGGATGATGGACAGGAGTTCTGAAAATTCTGTAGAGAAGGCAAGGCATTGTTTGGGAGGCCTATACACGGTTACTGCCAGAACTGGGGGCTGGCATTTTAGGACAATAGCGTGGTATTCAAAAGAGGCAAAATCATCAAAGGAGATGGTCCTGCAGCTGAGGGCATCTTTAGCTATGGTGGCTGTTCCTCCACCTTTTTTCCCACTTCTGATAGATTGAAAAAAGCTGTAGTTAGGGGGAGAGGCTTCAATGAGGGCTGCTGATCCATTTATATTTAGCCAGGTTTCAGTTAGGAACATACAGTCTAGTTTGCGTTCACATATAAGATCATTAATGAGAAAAGTTTTGCTTGGTAGGGACCTGACATTTAGAATCGCCATTGAAATAGCTTCCGGAAAAAATGGCTGGCTCGCCTGACTAGTAGGCCTGGATGGTATATTCACTGGAACTGATATCAGGTTTTTTATATTAGATCCACCTGACTGTTTCATTATGGTACTAGGGGTGCGGTGGGAGATAATTCGCTGAATGGCATATTCAGGTGGGCAGAATTTGTTTATAAAAATATAGACGTCACTATGCCAGGTCTCAGTGAGGGGCAGGGAATCAAGGTCTATGGTGATGGGGCGCTGGTGAGATGGAGCTGGTGTAGCCCGACCCGCGGGTACAGGAGGTTTATGTTTGGCAGTAGGGTGGTTGAGACGGGTCGGGCTAACCCCACATCAGACGCTGGAAGATCTCAGCGTCAGGTCCATATTCATACTGAGCAGATGGGCACCTGACCTACTAGGATGAAGGCCGTCCCTGGCGAAGAGGTCCGAGCGGTTTAAGAAAGTGGTGAAATTATCTATGAAGGGAAGCTTCAACTGGCAGCAGTAGCCTTTCAGCCAGATGTGGAGCTGACGGATCCTACTATATTTGGCATCACCATATCGGGGGGAGGAGAACGGGCCAGAGATGATGCAGGTCTTTCCTGACGCCTGAGCAGTGGAGATCAGGTCCTTGAAATCCTCCTTCAGCCGCTCAGACTGCTGGAGCTTGATGTCATTTGTTCCGACATGGATGATAATGGATGAGGCCAGGGGATTTTCTGCGAGGAGTGATGGGACAACAGTCCTGATGTCCGAGACCTTAGCTCCTGGGAAGCAGCAGGTCTGGGCTTTCGGGATCACTACATGGCGCACCATGGAGGATCCGATGACGAGCACAGATGGTGGGGCGGGATCAGTGGCGGGCCCACTGGGTTTAGGGGACTTTCTTTGCTGCCTCACACCTGAAGGCCAAATGGTAGAGGGTGGGGGCCGTGGGTCCCCACGGTGGACTGGGCTATGCTTAGGCCGGGGAGCAGGCTTATAAGCCTGGCTATTTTGCCGCTCACCAACCAGAGAGGTGTGGGTGGGCTGCGGAGTATGGGTACGGTACTGAGTAGGGCAGGGTGTGAGATGGGCCCCAGTAGCAGAGAGCCTGAACGAGGAGCTGATGCTAGTATCCTTGGACCTCTTGGGTACAGGCTCGGCCAGTAAAGTAAAGCTATTCCTCAGTAGGAGGGTGTCGTCGTCAGAGGGTTGGGAGGGGACCCTGGAGGTTTCCCTTCCTCGTTTCCGCCTAGCAACGGTCCAAGGGGTGGGGCTTGAATGCTTGGGTCTGGCTCCGAGTCTGGGCCAGGATTTCTCACTCAGGAGGAAACTAAAATCCACATCTCCACCCCCGGATGTCGCCGACGGTGGAACAGTGGGAGGCTGGACGTCGACATCTGGGTCGGGTAGCACTGAGTGCAGGTAATGTTCGACTTGATTTACAGAGTGTAGAGTAGAGATCCTACCTTCCAACTCTGAGATTATTTGGCTACGCTGGAGGCAACCCGAGCAGTTAGGGGCGGGAGGGTGTAGAGCCATCGCAAGACTCGTTAAAATAATTGCGGAATTAAAATAAGAGGATAAAACCGCCAATCTATTTGCTAAGAGCAGGGCTCAGCTGCTGGCTTGAGCAAAACAACGCTCAGCAAGCTGTAAGACCGACGAAAACCAGAGGACAACCAGCCCAATCTACTTGCTAAAAGCAAGGTTCAGCTGCTGGCTTGTAAATCCCGCTCAGCAAACTGTAAACAAACAAAACCAGAAGACTACAAACTAAGTCTACTTGCTAAAAGCAAGGCTCAGCTGCTGGCTTGTAAATCCCGCTCAGCAAACTGTAAACAAACAAAACCAGAAGACTACAAACTAAATCTACTTGCTAAAAGCAAGGCTCAGCTGCTGGCTTGTAAATCCCGCTCAGCAAACTGTAAACAAACAAAACCAGAAGACTACAAACTAAATCTACTTGCTAAAAGCAAGGCTCAGCTGCTGGCTTGTAAATCCCGCTCAGCAAACTGTAAACAAACAAACAAAACCAGAAGACTACAAACTAAATCTACTTGCTAAAAGCAAGGCTCAGCTGCTGGCTTGTAAATCCCGCTCAGCAAACTGTAAACAAACAAAACCAGAAGACTACAAACTAAATCTACTTGCTAAAAGCAAGGCTCAGCTGCTGGCTTGTAAATCCCGCTCAGCAAACTGTAAACAAACAAAACCAGAAGACTACAAACTAAATCTACTTGCTAAAAGCAAGGCTCAGCTGCTGGCTTGTAAATCCCGCTCAGCAAACTGTGGAACGAACGAAAACCAGAGGACAACAGACCTCGAGATCCGGACGTCAGACTCTCAGGTACCACCAATATTAATGCGCGACTTTGAGAACGGAGGTATAGTATGCAGGTGGATAAAACTCAATTGCTAGCGGGGAGAGGGAGTGCTATTTATGTAGTAATGCTAACGGGGAGGTAGGGCTATTTACTTAGCCGTGCTAGCAGGGGGAGTGGGGCTGCTAACTAGCAGTGCTAGCAGGGAGAGTGGGGGCTACTTACCTAGTAGTGCTGGTAATACTCACGCGATCTACTGGGAGCAAGGCACGGCCTCCGGTGTGTTGGGTTGGTACTGGAGAGGCAGGGGACGGCTGTCCCCTGTGGGCTAATGGGCTAGCCCGGTCAGGAGCTGGTTAGGGCTGGCGAGCCGCGGCTAGCTGCGGCAGCGTAGCTGTTTTGATCTAGACTTGGGGCTCGATGTCCAGGCGTCGGATCCAAAAAACGAATTATTGTGTACCACCAATGTTAGTGCGCAGTTTTAAACGCGGAGATATGGTATACAAGTGAGGAAAACTGTATAAAACAATACACTTTGGGAGAGCTGGCGAGCGCAGCAAACTTAGACTACTTCCGCGTGCGTGACGTTTCAGATTCAGTTGATGCCATGTTCCATATGAGAACACTCAGTTACCCTACTGTATTAAACTTCTACTTGTCCTGACACATGAGTTAACAGATATAGACTGGGCGACAGTTACAGAGATAACAATATGCAATTCTCAAATCCTGAACAAATATCATTTATCTAAACCTTTTCTCAAGAGAACAATAAGGGTGTTGCAGGTTGAGCTCTTAATTTCAACAACCACCTCTCTTTCTAATAAAAAGACGTGGACCTTACCATCCCCCTCTTCTGCGTTTGAGGACAGAGTGTTGGGCACGCTTCAGACGTGATGGTCCCTTGGGTCTGACAACCGCTTGGTTAATAGCCTTAAATCTAGTCTAGGTCATACCTATCTTACCCAGTCAGTCGGGCAACGCGGAGTCGAGGCGTTGGCCATGCATCCCACGAACCGGAGGTGTCAGCCCATCTGTATGGGAAGCAGGTTACCCCTGTTGTTGGAGTCATCTGGTGTGAGTATCCCATTCCTGGAGTAGCCTCCATCTCTCGTCCCGTGCCTGTCTCCTCTCTGTTAACAAACTCAGAAATAACACGTGAAATATGCAGAACATCATGTTTTATCATACAGCTGTCTCTGTGTGCCCAGACGCACAGACAGAGATGCATGGTCAGTTTACATACAATAAAAGACAGAGAAAAGAAAGACATTCCAATTTCTCATCACCCTTGTGGTTAACACCAGGTGTTCTCAGAAATCATGTGCCAGAGGTACATAAACATAACAAAATAAATCATTGAAAACAGCTTTGATAAATTGGAGTGATGTCTGATTTAAAAAATATATATATTTCAAGAATATGTCCAACTAGTTTAAGGCTGTGAACCATGATGTTGTGTGGTGGTTTTACCTTCTTAGGCTGGATGATAACACCGTTGGAGTCACAACACCTCTGAAAAACTAGTTTGCAAAGCAGATCTGAGCGCATTAGTTTAATAGGACAATAATTTTACGGTGAATTGTGTGTGGGAGTCGTGTGTCATTGGCAGTCGTCTCAAATTATTCAAATACTTGCGGTTCCAACCGGTGTGGCATATATCCGGCAGTCCAGGGGCCTCATTTATCAAAGAGCGTGTAAATTCAGGTGTAAAAGATGGCGTACAACGAAAACGAGAAAAGGGCGGTCTGCCGCGTACGACGAGAATATTTACACGCTTTTCGGATCTATCAAACATGGCGTACACGCTGCTGTGCCAATTTCTCTCCCACGGTGTCCTAGAAGAGTGTGGACGTGAACGCGCTTCATGTTCCACCCTCTACATGCCAAAATTCAACCATATACTGTATGGTGAAAACCATGACAATGCACAACGTGGTTCACCGGAAGGAACCAACATAATAAGATAGCGTGGAGCAAAGGCAAGACAATTACATTTATGGAAAAACCGGAAAGAAGAGAAACTTTTCGGAGACGAAGGTGCATGTGCTTGTTGGTGAGGTCCACGTGAGGAAAAAAATCATCTTCGGAAGATGATTAGCCTACCTTTGTCTGATTGCTCCTACAGTTTAGGTAGCCTACTGTACGTTTCTTGCATCCTGTATTTGGCGTAGGCTACACGGACATTCTGTATTATGTGGCTGTGAGGAAAGCAAACATTCCAAACATTTTGTGGTAGGCTATGATTGATTTAGGACCAATAACAGGGAACGATAACACAGATGATCACTTCATAATGTTGGATCACATTAAACATTCTCCCCTCTGGGAAATTAAGACACTCATCTAAATCACCCGCTAAATCACACTTAAGCATTTAACATAGCCAGCATAAACATGGGTTTAACAGTAAACAAAAACAGAACACAGGATCTCAAATCCCAATACAAGACCAACAAATACAGATCTACCTAGGTGTAGACTCAAACATACAATGGATCCAATAAACAAATAGAAAGCCTTGGCTTTACACAGAACATAAAAGACGCAGGACGCAGCAAACAGCCAAACGTAGGCTACACGCCGACGAAAGACACCCGTGGTCACCGTCTAGCCACGAACACACACCCGGGCCAACAAACAAACCGAAACAAAACAAGGCCTTCACGACTTACTTAGCAAATAGCAAATCACCCAAGGTTTTAAAGTTCTCAAAGTTTAACAGCCATCTCTGTGTTGTGCTCTTCACAACAGGAGTAGAAAACAAAAACACTGAGCCACAGATAACAAAGCTCCATCGAGTCGTGGCAACCCCCACAACGTGGATCCCAAAACAAAAGTTCAAAAGATAAGGCTTTTCGAGAGTATGAACGCTGTTAGTACTTCACCATTTAGCACTGTAACGTTGTAAAAAACCCAAACCCTGGTTAAGTTATATACAGGTTTTTTAAGCGGGCATGCGGCTTAAAAGCCGGCTTAAGCAACAACCAGGACACACGTGTGAAACAACCGGCACGAATAAACCCAATTGTCCAAGTTATCACAGCTGAGCAAATATAGTAACCAGTATAAACTAGTTTCAAACGACGTACCAGATTTCAGCAAGATCTCAGACCGAGCAGGGCCTCGGGGTAAAATCCTACCAGCTACGATAGCATCCCCGATGTTGAACTCCCGTGACTTCGAGAAAAGAACACCACGCGTCTGTGTGGTCGGCCCAAACATGCTGAAACCAAGAAGTCGCCCCAAACATACACATCGCCAGATAATTACTTACTTGGTTTAGTTTTAGATTTCAAGAACACACTGAGTGGTCGGTCAAGCTGGTTTCTAACAAAGACAATAGGTTTATTCTGATGTTTACGGTTTGCAAAGCGGACTCTGCACAGGAAGTGTATCCTAGCAAGGGTGAGTGACTGGGGATTGAAAGTGATAGCTTATAACGCGAAAAAGGAAGTGACATCCAGTTTCAGGATGAAGAGGACAGGGAAGTGATGTCACACAGGAACAATTTGTAGTTTTAACAGACTGGCCGTGTCCGAAATGCATACTACCTGCTACTTGCTATATAGTAGGCACTATATAGTAGGCATACTACATACTATATAGTACCTACTGTTCCACAAAACGCGTGTAGTATGCGAGAAAATACAGCATGCTACTCGAGTCATCCAGCGGAAGTGACGGGGTACGATACTGTTTACTCCCGTGAAGCTGTGGTACAATTATCCGGTGTTTTCTGTGATCATTTTGTGTATTATCCACAAAAATGTTGCCTTTTCCTGGCATGGGATGTGTGGCTGCTGCTGCCGCCAGAGAAGCGTGTTAACACTGCAGAAGAGCCGTCGTGAGATCTTCTCGACATGCTTGTAGTTGAGGTAAATATTGAACGTTAGCTTGCTAGCTACGCTAGTTAGCTAGGTTAGTTGATAGCCCCGCATGTGCTGGCTTGGGGCTAGCTATACTGTTACATTTGTACCAGGGATGTTATATTAAATAGATTCTGAGAGGAGGCAGGTAAGCAAAACAATAAAACTCAACTCATTTTAAAGAGGTGGGTAAACTGAGTTTACCTGGGTTTACTGATCACTACACGCCTGCTTTGTAATGTTACATTTTAGCTCTACAGATAATGACATCTATCTATTATCATATTGTAAAGACAAGTATATGCCATAAGCACAAATTAATTAAAGTTTGCCCTAATAATATTCCCCCTGTAGGCTCGCATGGAAGACAGAGGTCCTCACCAAGTCAACCTCCACGTCCGCCTGTTGAGGACCTATTTTGACGGCGCGGACACAAGGAGAGACTTCAGATTGTCAAAATCGACACAGAGGAACCTCATTGATACCCTTGGTGATGGTCAGGGAGGATGGGGCAAGATAGCAATAATAATAATTAATTACATTTAGAGCTTTTCTCAGTACTCACCCTTTACAATGGTCTTGTCATTCACACACAGGTGCTAGTCTTTGGAGGTAACATTACATCAGTCATTTAGCACACTTTTGTCCAACATTACCTTAGTCATTTATTTAGCAGAAACTTTAGTCCAACATTACCTTTGTCATTTATTTAGCAGACTTTTGTGTGTCTGCTAAGCGACTTACAGTAGGCCTAATTGCATTTAACCATTTAAAGGTTGAAGACCTTGATGGTGGCCATGGTCCTGCTGCTGCTGCAGATCATCCCAACCCTGGAGATGGCCTCAGAAAGTGTCTCGCAGGGGCAGCATCAGCACTAGCGCAAGCTGCCTAGGTCCCAGCTCTTGGTGAGCACGACTACCCCCTTCCTGCCATAAGTAGTCAGTCAGTCTATCAGTTCATGAGTGTGCTTTGCCTTGTTCCTTATAGACAGCCTTGAGGCTTTAAACACCAATCAGTTGGTTATAGGCAGCCTTGAGGCATTTTTTTTAAATGTATTTGTATTTAAATGTATGTGTAACACTGTACATAGTAATCAGTTCTTTAAGTTTTTTGGGGGGAGACAACAGATCAGCGTTCTCGTCGCGTCTCCTGTCAGTACCTTTTGCAAGGAAAGCTAATGATCTGACCAAATATAAACAAGTCAAAAGTATTTGAAGACCATTGTGTAATAAAAATATCAAAGACATGTTTATGGTTGTTTCTTCCATTATACATGTAAAGGTTATTTCTTGATGTATTAACATTTCAACAAAGTGTAATATCTACACATCAGACACATTGTTTGTCTTGATATGTCTATATGTCATGTACAGTAATTTGGAAAGTCTTAACACTCAACACGCAGAGAGCTTTGGACATGTAACTCCCTTATCAAGTAGTCGTTAGTCAGACACATTTGAAAAACAGTGATGCTTTCATAACCGTCTCTGAATAATTCCAATGAAGCATTGTGAACCAACATGTGTGTTCCGTCTTATATGCCTAATTGCAAACTACAATGTCCATTAGGAATGTTCTTTTACTCTAATGACTGGTTTTAGGTATAGTGACATTTGTTCTTTGACTGGGAATACAAGGAATGACACACAAACACCAATTTAATTCAAGAAAATACATTTAATAAAAAATAAAAACAATAATGGAACAAGATAAAACAGTTTTTTTTCTGAGGCTTCTAGAAGCAACATCAGCCGGTCCTCCCTCTCCTTAAACAACCCCCTTTCCTCCCTCCACTCAGCCTCAGCCTTCATCTCTGCCTTCTCTCTCCCACATTCAACATCAGCCGTTCCTCCCTCTGGAGGACGGCCAACTCTTCCCTGTTTACGGCTGAAAGGCTTGCAGTAAGTTAACTAACGTATGCATTGTTGTTCAGAAGCAATCCAGCGGTCTGTTTACTTTGGATATTGATTTATGTAGGACCTACATCTTAGAAGCTGGGCTGCAGGGGAAGACGGAGGCAGCCTGGATAAAGCACACATGGGAGAACCTTGTAGCCATGTACAAGGTGATTTTGATCTACAGGCTACATGATAGCAAAGATATTGATAGGGGCTCACAGTTTGTATTACACTAGAAAACTGTTATCTAACCTCATAGGACCTAAAGAGCCCCAGAACTGGGGTCAGCACAGAGGAAAGGGGAGGCCACAGCCGCTTCGTGGAAGTGGTACGGGGTCTTGGAAGAGGCGATGGGGGCCACCCATGCGGTTACACCGTAAACAGGGAGGAGTTGGCCGTCCTCCAGAGGATCATCATCCCTGGTGTGGTCGTTGGTCCCTGTAATACATACAGAAGTATTATGGGACAATGAATACTAATATATTAATATATTATATATGAACAGTTGAACTCGTATAAATCATGGAATGAACAGACAATTGTTTAAACAACGTCAAGTAATGTTAGGCTCGGTGGCTTAGGTTAGCCATTTAACAACTCATCACAATTTCGACATTTCTTAAGCAATCATGGTCATATTACATGGAACTGTTACACTGTTTGTCTTGATTCTAGCTATATTAACATTTAAGCTATGACATTAATACGTTTTGAGCAAGAGCCGTCTGAACACCTGTAACGTTAGTAGCCTATTAACGTTAGCTGGGCTAGCTAGCTAACGTAACGTCCACCACAGAGATCAATGCAAGCAGCTAGCTATCATGATGTTCTTTTTGGAAGTGTCATTTCTACCCCACCTATATACACAAAACTGCATTTGTAGCTCTGTGTCGTTATAACTAAGATATGTCAGAAAAAGAAAAAAAAATCATCGACAAATTAAGTAAATACTTACATTTGAAAGTTCCCGCTGCGGTCCTGGTGACTTGTAGATCCACCATCTTTTTTTATTTTTATCACTGCCCAGTGATGTATCACGTCTCGACTTCCGGAACAGTATGCTCTGGACTCTGCTACATTTTCGCCCATTTTTTCGCCAATTTCGCCTGCTATATAGTACCTACTATATAGTAGGCAAAATACAGAATGCACAGTTTTGATGTAGCATGCTGCATCTCGCCTACTATATAGCAGGTAGTATGCATTTCGGACACGGCCACTGATTCTAGGGGAACAAACTACAAAGTTAGAACAACAGTCAAACAAAGAAAACAAAGAAAAGAACAAATGGTGTGGGTGACAATAGTGAGACTGAAATTTCATTCACAGGTGCCGATCACTGGAAGAAGAAGAAAAGGTGTTGCACACTCTGGTAAAAAATAAGAAAAGGTGTTGCACACTCTGGCTTCATATGCAGTTATTTTATTTTGACGTTTCGGCCTGTTGGCTTGATTGTGATTCTGAAGAAGGCCAACATCAGGCCGAAACGTCAAAATAAAAAAAATATAATGACCAGAATTACTCCCGTTTGTCCAGGACATTGAAATGTTCCCGGACACATGGACGGGCACCGATATTACGGAAATGCTGCATGACACAGAACTGGATTAGATGCTCCATGGTGACCACGGTTAACTGTTGGAGATTTCCCTTCTAATCTTGGCCTTTTCTCACTGGTGACTTGGCTTTGATAATTTTTTTCCCGCCCTACTGCCAATTATATCTGGACATTAACTATCTTGTGCATACAGAGTAGCCTACAAACAATGAAACAAATATATTTCCTCTCTGTCTGCCTGTGGCATTCGCTAACAGCAAACACTGAAAATACAGGTCCTCAATTTATTTATATTAGGCTATCATATCCAACTGGACCACTCCAATGAATGTTGAATGTAGCCTACTTTTATTCTTTAGGCTAGGTTTTACAGAATAGGCTATTATGTCCACACATACATTCACCATCCGACTAGTTCGCCACTCTCCAACCTGGACTACTAGACTATTGCAACACCCTCCCCCTGCTACAAATTATTTTATATTCAAATAAACTGGATGGACTGGTTTCCCAGCCCTGGATCTTGGGGGACGGGGGTAGCCTAAGTTAGCGGGTGCTTTGCCATGACCGGCCATTCCACAGGTGTTGGGTTGAATTCGCTTGTTTGATTGATAGATCCCAGTGAGCATCCAGACGTTTATTAACTGGTTAAAAGACGTTGAAATTACCGATAGACGTTGAGGTTAAAACCTGGTGAAATCCCGTTCGAATTGGCATGTTTTTATACCGGCTACGTCAGGACGGTGAATAACTATCCAAGAATAAACTTTTTCTCAAAGACGTTGAATCAGTGTCAAGATGTAGCTGGTATAAAAACTTGCCAATTAGAACAGAATTTCACCAGGTTTTAACCTAAATGTTTAATCAACATCTAGACGTAACTGGTATAAAAACTTGCCAATTTCAACATTCTTAAACCCGTTTTCTGACGTTTTTAAGTAGACCATATATCTACAAAGCATAAACATTTATTCCAAACATCAAATATGCAAAGGGACAGTTCTATACTTTTTCACTTTTAAAAAAAAAAATTATTATTATACAACACCTTGACATTTTTTGTCAATTTTTTGTTGCTTATATTTATTGATGTATCAGTTAAGTTAATACAACATTAAAACTTCTAAAAGCTTAAGCCCCCCTCCCCCCCTCCACCCACACACCCATCCTACCACAGATGTTCTCTAGAACAGCCTTTCTCAAACTATAGGCCGCGGACCGGCACCGGGCCGCAGATGAATCCATGCTGGGCTGCGACACACACCCCAAAATAAAAGAACTGTATATTCAATGAAAATAACTATATTGAATTCAATGGTGTTGGTCCGTTTTAACTGTATGTGCAAAAGACTCCAATGCCCAGAAGACTGTGCAAGTTGCAGTAGGCTAAACAAATCCCGTTGTCATGACAATGATCAACTTTCACTCAATCGCTTCTGACTGAAAAATGACAAGCTCGCTCTCTACTCGCATGCTAAATCCAGCAACTAGCCATGGCCTGCTCTAAGCAAAAGCGCTTGGATGCTTACAAGTTTGAGGGATACTTCCCATCACGATCTGACCCACGCACTGGAAAACAATGGGTGATCCGTTCACCACTGCCGAGACCGACAGCACATTATCACCGACTCTTGAGGATAAACTGTTGGAGTTATCATGTGACGGAGGGCTGCGCGCTCGTTTCAATAAGATGCAGCTGTCAGAATTCTGGCTGGCCTGCAGAGGAGAATACCCGCAACTCAGTGAGATGGCAGTGGAATGTTGCTCCCCTTTCATTCCACCAATCTGTGCGAGTCCAGCTTCTCAACTCTTGCTGCAACTAAAACGAAATACAGGAATAGACTGGCTTCTGAAAACACAATGCGTGTTTCCCTCCTCCTTTCCCCCTCGGTTTGACAGACTGGTTTCAATAAGACAGGCACACCCATCTCATTAGATGAGCACATGAATTAGACATTGATTATATTATCATTTATTTACACTAATTTAATTTATATTCTTTCTCTTATTCTCTCTCTCTCTCACACACACACACACACATCTTTTTATTAAATATTGATTTGGTCACATGTAGGGATGGGTACCGAAATTCGATTCCAAGTAGGAACCGAATAAAAAATGTTCGGTACCGGGTACCCATAAAAATAATTTAATTTCGGTTCTGCATATCGGTTCCTAGCCGCGCTAAACAAAGGCCAATCAGGATGAGATTATATATTTTCAAAGACGTACATGGCTATCTGCCAGGACCTGTCTAACGTACGTGATTACGTCACGCATTCACGCTGCACTGCTCACACCATCCATGGCTCACACACACAACGCAGCGTGTTTACATCTGAGCGAACCGGCATGCTGTGAAATATGGACCGTGGCAAACGCTCTAAAGTGTGGCTTCACTATAAAAGAGAAACCGGTGAAATGGGAAAGTGCAATACATGTGGAAAGTTAGTAAGCGCTAAGACAGGTTGCACGTCTAATATGGCGAAACATGTAAGACAGCATGGCATTAATGTGAAAGATTGCACGGTGTTTGATGTGTTGCGTTCTCCGGCCACTGCGACCAGTACGTCCATGTCTCAGACAGTGAGCCCCAGTGTGTCAACAGCAACACCAGCATGTGCTACTAGTAGCAACATTAGCACCTCGCCAGCAGCCCCGGTAGAGCCCGGCACAGAGAGACGTGAGACCCCGTTTACGTTGGCGAAAAAGAATAAGCTGACAAAAGAAAAAACAGGAGCGTCACCGAGCGGTCACGATGTTTGTGGTCAAAGGACTACATCCCTTCTCAGTTGTTGAATCTCCGTCATTCAGGTAGGTAAAAATAATGGGATTTAGGTTGGAAATGGGCGAGGTTTAAGTTGGTAAAAAAATAAAACGTTTGATACAGAACGTTTTAACATTGTACAGTAACAGATACTTATGTAATGTTGAATCTTTATTTTCAGGGAGATGACCAAGGCCCTAAATCCCAGCTACACTCCTCCCTCCAGAGATATTTTATCAAATCATCTGATTCCTGCCTGGTACAAGGTGGAAAAGTCAAACACCATATCTGAGCTCAGTGATGTCAGCAAAGTTGCTTTAACCAGCGATGGATGGACAAGCTTGACCCAAGACCATTATCTTACAGTGACGGCACACTATATCACGGACGGAAAGATGAGACAGAAAGTACTCAAAACAAAAGCAGTCTATACGGCACAAACAGGAGAAGTAGTGGCTGAAGAGATTAGTGACATTTTGCAAGAATTTAACATCAGTGATAAAATCATGGCTGTCACTGTTGATAATGCAGCGAACATGGATGTAGCCATAAAAAAGCTACAATTCATGAAGCTAGGCTGTTTTGCACACACGCTTAATCTTGGAGCACAGAGTGTCTATGCTGTTGGATCAGTGGCCAAAAATGGTCAGCCAGGATCAGGGATGTTGTCGTCTGGATGAAGAGGTCATCTATGGCAAAGGTTGTGCTCAAGGAGAAACAACAAATCCTAAGTAAGTATCCCTCAGTTCACTTCAACTAATTAATGTGTTGTAACTTATGCACATTTTATGTCTTAAAATGTTTGCACAATGCAATAATATAACATGAATCTCATGTGTAACGACTTCTACACAATATTAAAAAATGATCTTATATTTATAACTAAATTACTCTATTATCTACCAAAAAATCAACAGAAGTTCACCTTTGACAATACTCAACAACAAACTGCACATGTATACACAGTGTTGAAAGGTAAAAAAAAAGGGGAAAAACTAAAAACAATCTAATTTCCTGTGATTTTTTGTTGTGTCATACTGTAGATCTGCCTCAACATGCCCTCATCCTTGATGTGAGGACTCGTTGGAATTCCCTCTACATGATGATGGAACGATTCATCGAACAGTATCCGGCAATTCAGGCAGCCAGCTTGGATCAGCGTGTGAGGAGGCCAATGGAGAGGGACTGGCTTGCTAGACTGACAGAGGATGATTTCAGAAAGGCAGAGGAGTTCATTCATCTGATGAGAGTCTTATACACATCCACACTCTGTGTGTCATCTGAAAAGAGCGCTACATGCGGTCAGATCTTACCAATCCTTAAGAAGCTTGAGGCGCATTACACTGTTAAAGAGGGAGACACAGTGTTTGCATCCAACCTTAAGCAGGCTGTCTGGGGAAACATGTCAAAGCGATACCAGACTGATGACATCAGAAACTTTCTTCAAGAGGCCACTGCATTAGACCCACGTTTCAAACACACTGTGGAGGACAGCACTGTATGGGATCGGGTCAAGGAGAAGATGATGGAAGGAAAGCTGACTGAGTCTGAGCAGCCAACAGATGACTGTGGAGAAGATGGTTTGTCAGAGGAGGAGAAAGAAAGAGAGAATGAAGAGGAAGGAGAGCAGAGTGAAGAAGAGGAGATTCAGGAGAATCAGCCACCTCCCTGCAAGAGGGCTGCAATGTCTCCTCTGGAGGAGCTTTTTGCTCATGAAGACAACCTGAAAATGAAAGTCCTGTCAAGCAGAACCACATCCATCAAGCACCAAATTGAGACAGAGCTGAAGAAGTACCAAGAGATGCCACCAACGCTGATGTCTGATGACCCTGCTGCCTGGTGGTGGAACAACAGAACCACATACCCTTCGCTATCAGAGGTGGCCTTTTCCTATTTGTGTGTTCAGGCCTCCTCAGCCCCTAGTGAGAGGGTTTTCTCCACGGCTGGAGACACTATTTGCGCAGAAAGATCACGTATACTACCAGAAAAGGCTGATATGCTGATTTTTCTCAACAAGAACTGTTGAATTGGATACTTTAGCATACCTTCTCTTCTTTATGTTTTTATGATTTTGTTTTTTTGGTTGCAGACAGCTGTTACAGTATGCACTGAATGCACTTAAGATGCATTTTACACGTATTGCTGCTCAGACATGACTTGTGCAGAATGTGCACCACGGCTTGCACTTTATTTTGTTATTTCAGTTTATTTCTCAGGGATGTTTATTTGGATGTAAGCAGCTGTTATTGAATGTACTTTGTTTTATTCCTTGAATTATTTAAGGGAAGATTATTTGCTGTTTTGCAGTGAATTCAGTTTACAGTAGATATAGTATTTGGCCCAATGCTGCTCAGACAGGCTTTTATCACACTACTGTCATTGTAGTAAGAAGTACAATACTACTACCCTGGGTGAATACAGAATATATATATTTAAGTGACTAAGGTTTAAAAGAATAAAGTTACTTTTGTTAAATAAACATTTGACCTCTTATTTTTTTTACCATTTTTGGAATCGAAATAGGGAATCGTTAGGAACCGGAATCGATAAGCAGAACCGGAATCGGATTCATAAAAATCCTAACGATACCCATCCCTAGTCACATGGCAGCCAAATGATTTGAGGGAATGTCAGTCATGTGTGAAGGTGTTTGGCTAATTTAGTTTTTAAAGCTAATTCGTATCTGTCATTTACTGCAGGAAAAGAGGAGGTCCATGATAACAGCACAGACAGACAGCCAACTCAGCCAACAGAGAGACAGACAATAGAGAGACAGCCAACAGAGACAGACATGCAGACAACAGAGACAAATAGACATGCAGTAGTGCAAACGAGAGATACACATTTAAATGTTAATGTTATATTAAAATGGGGCTGCATTATAAAGCGTTACCAAATGTTTTTAATAAAATACATTGAATGAAAAAATGTGTGTTTCTTTCCCCGAAAAATCATGTAAGTGGTCCCCAGAGGTTGAGGGCCATGGATTACTGGGCCCTGGGACAAAAAAGTTTGAGAAAGGCTGCTCTAGAACACACCTGCTAATAAATATATGTATATATAACGTATGTTGTGCTGTGAAACAAAAACAGTACAATTACGTAGAAATCAAACAGGAAATACAGTCTACAAGAACATGAATGATCTGTACTCCAATAGGCCTATTATCTGAAAGCTAAATGAGAACTAATATCAATCAATCAATCAAAGCTTTATTTGTATAGCGCATTTCATACCCAGAGGCAACACAATGCGCTTTATAGAGAACAAGGGAGGTGGGCATACGTCCCACCCCTACATATTCCAGAGGGTAGCAAAAAAACAGTATCACCCGGGGGCCAGAAAAGTGAGCTGTAAAAATTCTTCCCTGACCCCTCTCAACGAGGCGATCGAGCAAGCTCCTGGAGTATGTTTGTCTAAGAACATTTATAAAGCAATAAATTACATTAAATTACATTTTCAGAGTAAGAGAGGCTAAAAACATCATAGGAGAGACATGGCAAACACTGGTGTATGTCTGTGTGTGCGTGAATGTGCCTGGGCCCAGATAGAGGCAGGGGTTGGGGTAAGGAGGGGGTAGGAAAAGGATACGGACCCGGGTTAGGGTGAGGGGAAGGGGATCTGAGCCCAGGACTGGTGTACAGATGTGGGAACATAAGAATGTAACTTGACCCGCGGTATTCTAACAGGCGCTTTACGGCATTCCGCACCACCGCTCGCCTGCCCATAGGGGCGCAGTAATACCACTCATTGACCCATTGCTGTAGCTCATCTCGCACATTAGATGAGCCTACCATTCTCAAACTCCTTGTTCTCTAGTCTGGTTGTAATTTAATTATTACGAACAAAGCCTATCTATTTATAGTTTCTATCTCTGTAACTGTCGCCGGGTCTATATCTGTTAACTGTCGGGACAAGTAGAAGTTTAATACATTAGGCTGAGTGTTCTCATATGGAACATGGCATCAGGACGAGTAAGATGGCGGATCTGACAAGAGATGTGTTTGAAATGGTTCACTCACTCCCTATTCCCTATGTAGTGCTACTCATATCTTAGTGTTTTGGGACACTAAATGGAATGTCATTGCGTAGGATATTCATGACGCAAACAAGCAGACGCGCCGATCACTGATGGCAGCAGGTTGAAATATCAGGTAGTATTCAGGTTCCATGTTTAGTTGAATGATAAATCCCATATAAATGGTTGGAATTCTAATGATGTGCAAGTGTGATTTTGTCAACTTTAGTGCTGTCTGCTAATAGCAGGCTGTGAAGCTGCACGATAAGACCGTGATAGCAAGTTAGCTCACGACAGCAGCTTCCAAAATATTAACGGTAGCTGTCGGTGGCTAAAAAGCAGATAGCTAACTTTACAATGATGATTCCTGTAGCTATTTTGATTTTGATGCTATTAGTTCAACTTCTGTTTCTCGGGCAGGAACGGAGACGAACTCGCATTAGCAGCAAAGCAGCTAGAGGAATGATCTTAACATTAGCTAACTGCTTTAGCTACTGCTAGCTACCGTCTTCTTCACTTCTCCTTCGGTAAAACATGACATCGTTGTGTTGTGGTATTGTGGAGGGCTTAGGCAGAAGCAGGAAGAGAAACCACTTTTGCCCCATATAAGTAAAATAATGGTCTCATAAGCATTTTTCGATTGTAAAATTGTGTTCACTTGTTTTAGTTTGCAAACATATGCAATTTTCTTAGCATACCCAGCTTTGTATGTAGTTTTAATGTGAAAGATACATCTTGAATGCAGTCAAGACAAATTATTTTGCCTCTTAACTTTTGTCAAACCCCCTGGTTCCAGTCAATTGGATTATAGGCTATAGGCTACTTTCGTTTACAATGACGTTACCTTATGAACACAAATAGCTTAACCTATAGGCCTACATAAAAACAATAGCCTAAAACCATGTTTATTTACAATGTATCTTCTTTCATTGATAGCATGCCAATAGTTAGGGTGAGGAAAACGACACGCGGTCTCTTTAGCCCTGAGACCATCAGGCAGGCAGCTCAGGAGGTCGTTGAAGGCTATATATATTATTATGATATTATGTCTAATAATACATTCGTTGAAAGTACACAGGCTGATCTACTATACGGAATTGGACCGAGGAGTGTTCTCATATGGAACTAGGCTGCACACGCCCGCCCGCGACAAGAGCTGAATTGTAGTCAGCTTTCCCCGCTGCGCGCAGGACGCGTGCGTCCCCCGCTCCGAGCGAGAACGCAGGCGGAATGTCGCTCCCCGTCTGAAACGGCCTTGACTCCTGGAATCCCAAGGTCTTTCATATTGAAATTCTCTTGATGGTCTGGGAAGTTGCGAGACGTGTTAAGGGAGTGCATCAGTCGTGATCCTTGACAGTAGGCTACCAGCCTGCGCTGCGCTCAGCACAAAGTTGGATGAATGGATGGACTTATTGGAATCCTGGAAAATGTTTATTGCGCTCTAAAATCATGAAAGCATAAATGTAAAAATGCAGCAACAGAAGTAGTCTAGATGAGATGGTGGTTTAAATGAATGGCAACACATAAATTGAGACATAAATTGAGACTGGTGATAATGCTGATAATCTACAGTAGGGCCTACCTCTGGCTGAGTTCATGGTTACAGCCATTCATCTCTTACACATGGGCCTATACAATACTTGCACAATCTACTTTGGACGTTAAATCCATCTATCAATCAAACTAGCGAATTCAATGGCCGGTCATGGCAAAGCACCCGCTAACGCAGGCTACCCCCCTCCCCACGATCCAGGGCTAGGAAACCGGTTCACCCAGTTTATTTGAATATAAAAGAATTTGGGGGGGGGGGGGTTACAATAGTCTAGTCCAGGTTCGCTGGCGAGTGACGAGCTAGTCAGATGGCGCATGCATGTGTGGACATTGTAGGCCGATTCTGTAAAACCTAAAGAATAAAAGTAGGCTACGTTCAACATTCATTGGTGGTCCAGTTGGATAGGCTAGTCTAATCTAAATAAATTGAGGACCTGTATTTTCAGTATTTGCTGGTAGCGAATGCCACAGACGGACAGGGAGGAAATCTATTCATTTCATTGTTTCATTGTTTGTGCTCTGTATGCACAAGATAGTTAATGCTCGGATATAAATGGCAGTATAGCGGGAAAAAACCCTATCAAAGGCCAAGATTAGAAGGGATTTGAAGATGTAATTGGTCATTTTAAATGGGCCTACTTTATCTTTTGATGCCTATTTGAACGGACTGCATCGATCAATGCAATGACTCCATGTTTTTCAGTTTTACCCTTTTCATCAATAAAACATCATTTTTACAACCATGTCTCATTGATTGGGAAGGCATTTAGAGCTGCCGGTCTATTAGCCTACATTCGGACTCAGAGGATGACATAACTGTTTATTGAGAAACAATTGCAGGCTGGGCTATATAAAGAAATACCACAATGCATGTAGTCTAGATATATTACATTATGTTTAGGCTATAGCCTACACTTTATGGTAGACTGCCCTCTCGCTCGCTAAGCAGGCTACATTGTGGCTGTTTTGTTCATCGCAGAAGCCTATAGCCTAGGCTACACATTAAAAAAAAAAAAAAAATTATATAGACCTAGAAGGAATCAGAATATGTGGAAATTTAATTTTAGCCTATTTTAATACAATTCAAATTCTGCTTAGAGGGAATTATTTTCAACGGACATTATGACCTGAGCATAATTAATAATTATCTAAGTTAATATAGGCCTATGAGTACGCAACGCTTTTTACGATAGGCTAGGCCTATGCGTCTTGTGATTGTTCTGTAGCCTAGGCTACAACTTAAGGCTTATTTGGCCCTATTGAATTCATTTAAGCCTACTAGGCTACTCATTATTATCGAATTATCTAGTTGATATATGAATAAAACAATAAGCCGTTTTAATGGCTATGGGCTACTAGTTGTAGCTATACACGACTTGATGCGCTCTGCTCTTACGCACGGTTGAGGCGGCAGCTCAAATACACTTCGCACATATCCTCTGCTATAGCCTCTCACAGACAGCTAGATGCACTTCATGCATTGGTAGACAGTTCTGCAGCTTGTCTTCACCATGCAGGTATTTTGGTGGGGGTATTCTTCTGTGGACACTGCGAGGGGCGCAGCCGGTGGCTGTTTGGACGCCAGAGCGCACAGCTCTTCAGCCAACTGGAGATGTCGCGTCTGGGGAGGCTCTGCGTCTCTCCACCAGTCCCCAGCGAGTCCAAGCTCCCCCAATGAATAATACTTATTTATAATAGCCTAAGTAGCGTGAAACTGTGCATATAATAGGCTGTAGCCAGCGCGAAACTGCGCATTCCCTATAGCCGTTCATGGAACGGCTGGCGGCCGGTATAAATTAATAAAAACATACACGATATTTTCTTATTTGAATGATCTTGAATATATATATATTCAAGATCATTCAAATAACAAAATATTGTGTATATTGTGCATGTGAACGCACTCACTGTCAAACCTGCCGCTATCTATGCACAAGATAGTTAATGTCCGGATATGATTGGCAATGAGTGATCTTTACTCATGGCGACTATGTCAATTTTGTATGGATCCACAAGTCGATCAAGCTTAGTTTTCTTTGTATCGTGCTGAAGCCATATAGCCTACTGCGCTCAGATTTGGCTACATTATGCCCCGTCTTCAAATTTACTTCCGGGGTTTACGAGTAGCCTACCAGTTGAATGCGTTCCAGAAACAAAATGCAAAACCCCCACGTTCACCATATCTTTACTAACAAATATATTTACAATACTGTTATTTTGCGCATTTGACCAAACAGCCACCACGTCTTGACCCGACGTCAGTTACCGAGATAGATAGGCTACTGTAGGCCTAGATATAGGTGTTCGTAATATTAAAATGACATCCAGATGGAGAAAACATGTGTTTGAGAACAAGGTATATAGCACCTTTCATACAGATAAATTCAGCTCAAAGTGCTTTACAACAGAGCATTTAAATTAAAGAATGTGAAACTTAATGATGCTTCATTCGTAGACTATAGGAGAAAAACACTGAGCCCAGCCTGCTAAATCTACTCAAAGACGCCACCTGGCGGTGGTGCATCACTAAAACGAAAAAACACCCGTCTGAAATCCCATGAGATTTCCAACAGGATTTCCCTGCCAAATACCGCGAGGTGAAATGCTGCAGCATGTGACATTTCTAACTTCCCACATCTGTATGTCTGTGTGTGTGCGAGTGTGCCTGGGTCCAGGTATAAGCAGGGGTCGGGGGTAGGGTGGGGGTAGGAAAAGGATACGGACCCGGGTTAGGGTGAGGGGAAGGGGGGACTGGGCCCAGGTCCAGGCCTAAAGCCGGAAGTGGACTGGTGTATGTTTGTGTGTACGTGTGTGTGTGTTAACTAAATGCTTTGACATCCACATCAGACACAGGGGTATCTATCGGACTCAGGGTGGTCTGCTGGTGACAGTGGGACATCCACTGGACCTGGTTAGAAGATACTGCAGAAGGGAGAGAGAGGCACTAGGGAGAGGGGAGGAGGGAAAGGGTTAGTAGCACACAGAGCCATAAAAGCAACACAGATATTAAAACAGGCAACCTGGAGCAAGCTCCTGGAGTATATTTGTCAACGGCTAAGAACATTTATAGACATTTATACTATATTTATAGTAGATTAATAAGTACCCCCCCCCCCCCCCCCCCCCCACGTCAGTACCCCACCCTCCTCTTCCATCGCGGCCATTGCTCAGAACACCTGCTTCCTCAGCAGGGCTTATATGGTCATGGATGGCCTCACTGGTCCGATCTGAGGAGAAATAGACAAATATTACAAACTGAAATTGATACCTTAACTCAAGTTTAGTCATGCAGATAGAAGTCTAGACTTAAGCTTATGTTCTGTTCAGACTGCATGAGGTTGTACCAAACTACATTTCATAATATAATTACACTTACATTTTTTAAAGCACCCAAAGTGCTTTACAATGGTCTTCTCCTTCACAGATGTGGAGAGCGGCAAACAAACAAACAGCGCCAGCATCCACTACATTCACACACCAATGGTGGCTAGATACCTTCTTAATCATGGAAATTAAATGAGCAAGATAACATCCATATTACACTGTTGCAATTTAAAGTTGAATAAGCTGTTTCCCTACAGATCGAAAATACGCCATTTGGAATGGCTCTCTGAGCCTTAATTTCACATCTCATAAATAGGCTTAGATCATTAATTTGTCCTAATCTGTGTGTTTATCTGAAAATGTCAATACATGCTGTAACATATTGAAGAGGTCACTTCGAATTGTCTAACTCGCTTTTGAAGTTCAGATTCAGATGAAGTGCAATTCTGTTAGGCTTTAACGATGCAATCGACTAGTGTTTTTAATACGGGTTCAATGATCACACTGGTATTGGAAGATACAGTGATACGAATTTACTTATAGCTCAGGAAAAGCATCAATCAACGAACTGTGCACGTTCAGCATACAGGTGCGTTCTGCGTGAGTCAATTACGTACAACTACTCTCAGCTCTCAGGCATAACTAATCAACACACTGAGTTGCTTGATATCATTACATCTCCCTTTCTTTAAAGAAAAGTAAACAATTGATTTTTCACAGTAAGTAAACCATTAGTGCATAAATAACTGCATAGCTAATAATAAACACAATTTCAGCCTGTTAATGAACCCATTACTGCTGTAAACTCAATAATACTGTAAAATAAGTACCAGAACACAAGCTGACATTCTTTTAAAACTGTAGTGCATTTCCTAGGATCTAATGAGACAACATCACTCTGTGATTCAACAGTCCATAGAGTTCCTAACAAGACTCAATGAGCCTTTCTGGACATTTCCCTTCACGCGTGGTTCTTCTGAGTGCTTGCCTTTCACTCTGCATAGCGGCATCCAGATTTGCGTTTACAGCCTGTTCTGTTGGATCAGTGTCCTGACTGGTTGTTGCTGGTGTCATAAGCAGATCTCGGCGGTTTCTACGTAGAACAGCGCCATCTCCTGTCTGGACGTTGTATGATCTTGGCTGTACTTTGCTCAACACAGTCCCTGTGTGAGTCCATGTGTTTGTTTTGTCTCTGTACCTCACATTGTCACCAGGGTGGAGTTCCGGTAGGTTTCTTGTTCCTCTGTCATAGTAGAGCTTTTGTTTTGACTTTTGTTGCTCCTTGAACCTCCTCACTTTCTCTCCTTCCTTTGTTTTAAGCAGGTTCTCCATGATGGGTAAGTTTGCCCGTAGTCTGCGTCCCATGAGGAGTTGCGCTGGAGAGAAACCACACTCCAGTGGCGTCGTGCGGTATGCAAGCAGGCTCCTGTAGAAGTCAGTTCCACTGTCTTTTGCTTTGTACATCAGCCACTTTACTGTCTGTACAGACTTCTCAACTAGTCCATTTGATTGTGGGAAGTGTAGACTTGAGGTTGTGTGGACAAAGTCCCAGTCCTTGCTGAATGATTTGAACTTGACATTAGCAAACTGCGGCCCATTGTCATGTTAAAGAATTTACATCCAAACACCTTAAAGCTTTGTTCTCTCTCTCCTTTTTTATAATTCACCACCTCCCCCAACCGTTCACATAGCTGTGCTAACCTACAGAATGGCCTCCAGGAGGCCATACACCTAGAAATCTGTCTACACCAGAATAACCATCCTTTGTCCTTTTGTCTCCAAGAAATTGCCGCCTTTTCTCATGTCACATGTCTGTATTCCCGGCCACGCCTGCCATTTAATATGACGTACAATAGATTAGCCAATCACATCCTGGAAGCGCCGTACCTGTGTTTTGCTTGAATATAAGGCAGAGCAAGACATAGGGACTTCACTTCTCTGGATAAACCACTCTTGTTGCGTTGTCCAGAAAGTCCTTGCGCTCGTATGTTTCCTCAATAAACCAGACAACCTTTTGAGCGAATCTTGGTAAATCCTTTTTTGACTAGATCAGTTAAAATCCATTACAGTCACTGTATACCTCACTTGGCACACCATGTCTAGAGAAGATGGACTTCATGCGGCTTATCACAGCATTGGCAGTGGTTGTGGTAAGCTTGCAGACTTCAGGGTATAGAGAATAGTAGTCTGTCACTATAAGATAGTCTGTCCCTTGACATGTGAACAGGTCAACCCCTACCTTCTGGAATGGTCTCTCTGGTACAGGATGTGGTTTCAGTGGTTCCGCAGGGTTGCTCACTCGAAACTTCAGACATGTGGTACAGTTCGAGACTTCATCTGTCACATCTTGGTTTATTCTAGGCCAATACATGACGTCACATGCTCTTTTCTTGCACTTTTCGATCCCTAAGTGTCCATCATGTATCTTTTTCAACATCTCTTTTCTTAGTCTCTTTGGGATAACTATTTTGCTTCCTTTGTAGACTATCTCTTCGACCACTGTCAGCTCACTCCGGCAGTTCCAGTATTCTGATAGGTCTGGAGGGCAATCCTGCTTTGTGTTTGGCCATCCATTTACTAGGACTTTTTTCAGCTTCCTCATAGTTTCTTTTCATCTTTTTCAGTCTCTGTCCGTATTATTTCCAGTTTTGTGTCAGCGACTGGCATTGCTGCTGTGATCATGTCCACGTAGGCCTTCACTTCATCCTCTGTTCTGGTGCTCACTGGTGCCTTCGGGTCTACCACTCTGGAAAGAGTGTCAGCTGTGTACATCATCTTTCCTGGTGTGTATGCTACATTCAGAGCATAGCGTTGTAGCCTGATCATCATCCTCTGGATTCTGAGTGGACAGTCATTTAATGGCTTTTGAAACAGTGCTATCAGTGGTTTGTGATCAGTCTCTACGCTGATCTCTTGTCCTGACACAAACTGATGGAATCTCTCGCACGCATATGTTATGCTGAGCAGCTCTTTCTCGATTTGTGAGTATCGAGTCTCAGGGTCAGTCATCGAACGAGATGCATATGCTATAGGTTGCCAGTTGTTGTCGTACTGCTGAAGAAGAACAGCACCGTCTGTGTACACTCTGTGATGCGTCTGACGATATCTTGATGGGTCTTGCTGGGTCATAGAACTGGTTCCTCTGTCAGCTGTTTTTTCAGATCATTCCATGCACTCTCATGTTCGTGGTTCCATTCCCATTCTGTTTTCTTTTCTGTCAGTCTCCTGAGAGGTACTAGCTTTTCAGAGGTGTTCAGTATAAATTTATGCATCCTGAACTCTGCATGTTCTCCACAGCCGAAATCTTCTTTGGGTCAGGTCTGATTCCTGTGCTGCTGATGATGTCTCCAACAAATGTCAGCTCTGTCACTCCTAGCTGGCACTTTTCTCTGTTCAGTTTCAGATTTACTTTCCTTGTTGCTTCTAACACGTTTCTCAGTCTCTCATCATGTTCTGACTTGGACGTCCCCCATATGATGATGTCGTCCATTGAAGTGTCCACACCCTCAAGGTGCTCATATATCATATGGATAGTTTTGTGATAGACTTCAGGGGCTGAGGCGATGCTAAATGGTAGTCTCAGGAACCTATATCTGGCATACGGGGGTTTAAAAGTGCAGACTTTTGAGCTGGCCTTGTCCAACTTCAACTGCCAAAATCCTCAAGATGCATCTAATTTACTAAAGTACTTTGCGTTTGCGAACTGAGACATTATCTCCTCTCGTGTAGGTAGCTTGAAGTGTTCTCGTTTTATTGCCCTGTTTAAATCTCTAGGATCCAGGCAAACTCTCAGTTTTCCATTCTTCTTGTCCACAATGACGAGTGAACTCACCCACTCTGTCGGTTCATCTATCTTCTGTATCACGTTGAGTTTTTCCATCCTTTCCAGCTCTGCTTTTAGCTGGTCTTGTAGAGCAAACGGCACTTTTCTGCACGGATGAATGACTGGAGGGACACTTTTGTCAATTCTGATAGTGTGTTCTACTGGTAGACATCCCAGTCCTTAGAATAGATCACTGTATTCCTTCATGAGCTCACCATAGTCCATTTCTGACTGTTCTTCCACAACTAGGACTCTTTTCACAAGGTTCAGTCTTTCACATGCTGATAGCCCTAGTATTGCCTGCACATCCTTAGGTACTACAATCAATGACAATGTATGCACTCTGTTCTTGTATGACACTTTTGCAATGCATTTCCCTTTCACTGGAATCTCTCCACCTGCATAACCTGTCACTTTCACTTTGGCGTCATGCAGTTTTGGTCTTGGTCTTAAAGTCTTAAACTCAATATCTGAGATCACATTTACTTGTGCTCCAGTGTCCAACTTAAATGGAATTACTGTGTCATTCAGTTGCAATGGTAGAATCCACTCTCTGTTTTCCTGTTTTCTCAGTTACCGCATCTACATAGAACGCTTCGGCCTCATTTTCACTCAATGCATCCACTTGATTTTGTTTACCTTGAGTTGAGTTTTGCAGCAACGAGCATAGTGGTTGTTTCTGTTGCAATTATTGCAAGTTTTCCCATATGCAGGACATTTCTTGGGAGGGTACTGTGTTCCACAACGACCACATGCTTTCTTGTTCTCATTGTCTGACTCCTTTGTGTTTCTGACTGGTCCTGCTCCTTTTTTCACATAGCCACCCTTGTACTTTGATTTGTGTGCGTCTTGTTTCTTTAATGCATCTACAGCACAATTATCACTAACCAGCTCTTTTGCCTGTTCAATCAATCAATCAATCAAAGCTTTATTTGTATAGCGCATTTCATACCCAGAGGCAACACAATGCGCTTTACAGAGAACAAGGGAGGTGGGCATAGGACCCACTCTCTACATATTCCAGAGGGAAGCAAAAAAAACAGTAATCACCCGGGGGCCAGATAAGTGAGCTGTAAAAATTCTTCCCTGACCCCTCTCAACAAGGCGATCGAGCAAGCTCCAGGAGTATGTTTGTCTACCGGCTAAGAACATTTATAAAGCAATACATTACATTAAATTACATTTCAGAGTGAGAGAGGCTAAAAACATCATAGGAGAGAGAATATTCTACGGACATGCTACATCATCCACAGCAGACACGGGGGTATCTATCGGACTTCGGGAGGTCTGCTGGTGACAGTGGGGCATCTACTGGACCTGGTTAGAAGATAGGAGGGAGAGAGAGAGGCACTAGGGAGAGGGAAGGCAGAGGGAAGGCAGAACAGGGTTAGTAGCACAAAGAGCCATACAGACCACACAGATATTGAAACAGGCAACCTGGGGCAAGCTCCTGGAATATATTTGTCTAATGGCTAAGAACATTTAAAGAACAATAAATAATATTTAATTAAATTTTAGGAGCAAGAAAGGCTAAGAGCATCAGGTCCAGGCCTAAGCCGGATGTGGACTGATGTGTGTCTGTGTGTGTGTGTGTGTGTGTGTACTAAATACTACGATATCCACAGCTCCGCAGCTGACACTGGTCCTGGTTAGAGGATAGGAGGGAGAGAGAGAGGCACTAGGGGAGACAGAAAACAGTTAGTAGCACACTGAGTCATTGAAGCAACACAGCAGTCAGAACAAGCCTGTTTCAGGATAACCAGCTTCTGTACACTACTTGATATACATACATTGCATAGCAGGATAAATGCCAATGTATACAGAGGATTCACAGGTAGGTTTGAGGCTGCCTTTCTGTGTCTCAAGGTCCTAGCTAGTGATTGTAGGCTAGGTCGAAAAGGTACGTCTTGAGGTCTCGCTTGAAGACCTCCGTTGTTTCGGCCCTTCTTAGGCACTCCGGTAGGGTGTTCCAGAGGTTGGGGGCATCGAAACTAAAAGCTGCCTCTCCGTGTTTCTTGGTCCTGGCTTTTGGAACTGTTAAAAGTTCAGTGCCTGAGGATCTAAGTGGTCTGTTGGGCATGTACTTAACAAGCATGTCTGAAATATATTCTGGTGAGTGACTGTGGAGAGATTTATAGACTAGTAATAGTATTTTAAAGTCTATTCTAGAGTTGACTGGTAACCAGTGTAGTGATTTTAACGCTGGTGTGATGTGTGCCCTTCGTCTAGTCTTAGTGAGGACTCGTGCTGCAGCATTCTGTATCATTTGTAGCTTAGAGATTGCTTTCTTTGGTAGGCCTGATAGTAGAGCATTGTAGTAGTCCAGCCTGCTTGTGATGAAAGCATGCATTCATCTTTCGGTGTCAGCCTGAGAGAGAAAGGGTTGCACCTTGGCAATGTTCCTTAGGTGGTAAAAGGATGTCTTTGTAATATTCTTGATGTGGTTTTCGAAATTAAGATCTGAGTCAAGTATGACACCTAAGTTTTTAGCCTGGCAATTGGTGTCAATTTCCAGAGTTTTTAAGTGTGCAGCTAGTTTCTCTCTTTCAGCTTTTTCTCCAATGATCAGTACTTCTGTTTTGTCCTGGTTTAGTTGGAGGAAATTATGTGAAATCCATACATTTATATCTGTAATACACTTGACAAGGCAGTCAACCAAGCTGTAGTTACTGGGTGTTACGGAAATATAGAGTTGGGTATCATCTGCATAGCTATGGTAGCTAATATTGTGCCTCCTGATGACACTGCCAAGGGGCAGCATGTACAGGCTGAAGAGTAGAGGTCCTAGGATCGATCCTTGGGGCACCCCACAGGTCATAGGGATCTTTCCTGAGCTATATTCACCGAGGGCAACGAAGAAATCACGACCGGTTAGATAGGTCTTAAGCCAATTTAGGACTGGACCTGAGAGGCCAACCCACTTTTCCAGTCTTTCGATGAGGATTGCATGATCTATAGTATCAAAGGCTGCACTCAGGTCCAGGAGGACGAGAACAGAAAGCTCTTTGGAGTCAGCATTAATTCTGAGGTCATTTACAACTTTGACTAATGCCGTCTCTGTGCTATGGTGGGCACGAAAGCCGGACTGGAAAAGGTCAAGGGTACAACTTGTAGCTAGGAAATTATTAATCTGTTTGAAAACAATTTTTTCAAGAATTTTACTCAAAAAGGGAAGGTTGGAGATTGGTCTAAAATTGCTAAAAACTGAAGTGTCTAAGTTGTTTTTCTTCAGTACGGGTCTCACCAGAGCAGTTTTAAGTATTGGTGGGGAAGACACCTGTAGATAGGGAGTCATTAACAATGGATAAAATGTCATAGGATACAGAGTCAAAAATAGTTTTGAAAAAATCGGTGGGGATGGGATCCAGCAGGCATGTGGAGGTTTTGAGTTTGGATACTACTTTTCTCAACATTTCTGTGTCCATCAGTGTAAACAAGCTCATATGTCCATTACATGGAGGGAGAGGATCTGTGAACGGGATGCATGGCCTTTCCTGAGTGATATTCCTCCTAATATTCATAATCTTATCTCTGAAGTAAGCTGCAAATTCCTCACATTTGGAGGTACAGAGCAGGTTATCAGGTGTTTTTACGGTAGGGTTTATTAGGCTATCAATTGTTGAGAAGAGCACTCTTGAATTATTTCGGTTGATAGATATCAATTTTGAGAAGTGGTCTTTCCTTGCATTTCTTATTGCTTTATTAAAAGCAGAGAGATGTTCTTTGAGAATATCATGGTGGACCTGTAGCTTGGTTTTTCGCCATTGTTATAGAATTTACATCTGGCCTCAAGACCTTTCTATCCCAAACACCTTAAACCTTTGTTCTCTCTCTCCTTTTGTAATTCACCACCTCCCTCAACCGTTCAGATAGACAGGATGGCCTCCAGGAGGTCCACACACCTAGAAATGTCTACTCCAGAATAACCATCCTTTGTCCTTTTGTCTCCAAGAAATTGCCGCCTTTTCTCATGTCACATGTCTGTATTCTCGGCCACGCCTGCCATTTCATATGACGTACAATGGATTAGCCAATCACATCCTGGAAGCGCCGTACCTGTGTTTTGCTTGAATATAAGGCAGAGCAAGACCCAGGGGCTTCAGTTCTCTGGATAAACCACTCTTGTTGCGTTGTCCAGAAAGTCCTTGCGCTCGTATGTTTCCTCAATAAACCAGACTTAACCTTTTGAGCGAATCTTGGTAAATTCTTTTTTGACTAGATCAGTTAAAATCCATTACAGTTGGCGACGGAAATTACGAAAAGGGAGGACTGCCTGTTGTATTGCTTCGGGATTCCAGTGGATGAACTGGTCGACAGACGTGTCGGTCCATAGTGGGCTCAGAAAGTCAATCTTCTCTCTTGCGCCAGAGCGCACGCTGAGATTATTTCCTCAGTTCTTCCACTGGCTTCTTGAACTCAGGTACGTTTGAACGAACCCTCTTATGGTTCTGAGTTGTATTTGCCTTGTTTTCGTTTCGAATTGTGTGGTTGGGCTGGCGTATTGTTGGAAACAAACTCCCCCGGGGGGAGAGTAGGTAGTATCGATCTAAGTAGTTGTAACTCAACAATAGTGATATATTATATTGCATTGTTCTTTGATTTCGTCCTTGTTTCGTTACTAGGGGTTTTGCCTTTCAGTAGAAGTGTGATTTTGGTCTTGTGACTTGTTCCCCTGCAGTTGATGTACAGTTTAGGTTGTTTATCGGTTGCAGTTTAGAACGGTTAAGTTGGTGTTGAGTCAATGCGCCAAAGTTGGCACAGAACGGGCTTCTCCTTTGGCCGGTCGCGGGTGAAATTAAAACCGCAAGCCGTTGTATGTTTTCTCAACGAAGGTAGCTACTGGGAGTGATTTGGTAGTGTCCGATCCGCGTTTCTTGGAGAAACGTTTGACCCCTTTATCCTAGGTGGTTGGTATAGCCTAAACGAGTTTTAGCTTCCAACCAAGAGGCTGGTGGTTCAGCCGGGCAGGCATATGTTTTTTTGCTTGTTTTAACGTGGGCCTTTGTTCGTCCTTTGCGTTCCGTGTCCCTACACGGGGTTGTTAGTTTTGTTGTTTACTGTTTGAGCTTCGGCTCTTGCCTTGTATTGTTTGTTAAGCGTGCCTTTTATCCAGGTAAGTATTGTTTACATTTTCGACACTGTTTCGACTGCCATAAATCGTAACTGCTAGGTTTCCAGTAGCTGGTTGTCTGGGAGACAAAGGAAAGAACAACAACTACTCCGCTCTCCCGGTGATCCCGCCCGAGCCGGAGGGACAACAAAGAACCAGTTACTGGGTGAGTTATGTAGTGGTTTAATGTGTCTGTTTCTTTCGAAATTGTATTCCTTTGTTTATTTCCCGCCTGTGTTAACTATACTTTTCTTTTAATCGTTAGTTTTGAATTATAGGCTGTAGGGTATTGTGTTAATTATGAATACCAATACTAGTTCGCTGTCTGGCCCAGCTAAGATTGTTGTGCAAAGGTTTTGGGATGATGCTTGTATGCAGTTTTTGCTATGGGCAAGACATTCTGATTTCCCCCTGTCCGGTACACTCTCGATTCTCGAGTTGGCGACTGTTAGAGCTCAGTTGCAGGCATTTGAGATGACTAGATTAGGAAGGGAGCCTGGAAATGCGATAGATTGGAATGCATTCAGGAAGAGGGAAATAGTCGCACATGAGTGTTTTTTCAAGTCAGAAAGAAGCGTAGCTGAGGAAGTTAATTAGAGAGATGAATATTCAAAGTCCCTTCCCCCTCCTAGTCATTCCGTTTTGAACTCTATCACGCCGACTCGGCACTCAGAGCTCACACATCCTTCCCAGACTATGACTGTTTCACCCGCTGTTGTAGCTGCCGCCCCGCCTCACAACTCTGTTTTTCCGTCTGCTCCCAACCAACAACGACCAGAGTGGCGACAGAGAAACAATAGGAAGCGTTCTGGTAGGGTTAGGCGAGGAAAAAGGTATAATCGAAGTGAAGACAGAGACGATTCATGCTTCCATTGTGGACAATATGGTCACTGGATGGCACAGTGTCACAGTTACCGCAAGATAAAAGAAATGGAGAATTCTCAGACCTGGGGTCCAGCGCCACCTGCTGGGGTTCCCTTGAACAACCCACAAGGTAGATTTTAACTAGCCAATATAGACTTATTTTTTTTAAGGTAAATAAACAGGACAAGACAGATGTAGCTGAGGACGTAAGGTTTGTACATGATAGTGGGGGGATAGATAATGTTTGCCAGTGTCTTAATCTGAATACAGCATCTCCTAACCCAATTATATATTTTTAATGTTTATGTTAAATATCTCATGTTTATAGTTTGAGGCACATTCATCGGGGCTGAGTGTTTTTCTGAGTGTTTTTACAGACAACTGTCGTTCCGGGAGTGATGGGTGAATGCCGAACCAGGAGACGGGCACAGGACCGGAGGTGGAGATGGAGGTTACCGGCCTGTTTCCCTACAGATGGGCCATGTCACCGACTCACCGTGAGCGACAGATAAGTATGACATAGGGAAGAGACCATTTTTTCCGAAGCGTGCCAAATACTCTGTTAGATAATTGATATTTTGTTAATTGTAAATGAAGCGAGTTCATTTTAGTGTTATTTTATTGAGACAAGAATGTTTTTATTTTATTTTTATTTCATAAAATCGCGAGAGAAATTCTACGAGCAAGATCCAATTGCCTTGATCACGACTGGGGACTGGGCGTGTTAAAGCAATTCTTACACTGCCCCTGATGTCACTGTAGGCTACTGCAGAGCCTAGATCCCTGCTACTGTCCGATTCGGTAAATGGACAAAAGCTAGGTCCCCACTGACAAACTACATAGACTGACAAGCCCGACTGGCTCTAATGACACTTGAACAGACACCCTGTTTAAGTTTTCCTGACTGAATAACACCATTTTTCCCCAAAGCAGGATCATCTCCTGCCAGGAAGAGGGGATGATAGAATGTGGCTTGCACTTAACGATGTTTCTGAGTATCTTCAACAGACTGCTGATAACCGTTCCTGACCAAAGAGGGGGTTCCTGACCAAAGAGGGGAACAGGGAGACCAGACCAGAGGACTCTCCTCTTGCTCTTCTGTTTTGTCTCTGCTGTCTCTCTCATCTGTGGATTCACAGGTCTCTCCTCCCATGTCTCTCAGACATTGCCGACCTGCCCCGTATGAAGTCCCCACTAAGGGAAGGCGACCATTCCGGACGCCAGAGAGGGCTTCTTCTTATCATCTCCAACCAGGCCGTTGGGTCCTGATCCGCGACCTGGGGCCGTACCAGATTCAACTCACCACGCAGACGGCTGCCAGAGCAGCTGAGAGAACTTTGACGCCGTTGCGTCCCAAACCAAGGAGCAGATGAGCAGCCTGAGAACAGGCCAGAAAACATGGAAGAGAAGTAGAAGTAGCGGGGTAAACCTACCCGTCAAAGATGGAACAATCAGGACCATGGCATTCTGGCCTGTGTGGAACAGCTGTCAAAAGTAGCTGAGAGGACGGTCCATGCAGCCGAACCAGAGATCTCAAGGGCAAAGCAGTGGGCAGCCACACTGTCCTCTCCTCTGATGAGCAATCGGAGAGTGACCTTGCCGGTCACCGCCACACTGTCCTCTCCTCTGATGAGCAATCGGATAGTGACCTTGCCGGTCACTGCCACACTGTCCTCTCCTCAGATGAGCAATCGGAGACTGACCTTGCCGGTCACCTCCTTCTCGTGGTTGTTGTTATGACAACGTGGACAAGCTCAACAGCAATGACTGCACCTCTAACCCCACACACTGGAACCTACATTGGACATTCAGAGACGCAAACATGGAAGCTACAATCCAGAAGAAATTACATTCGATTGTTCATAACAGGAGTGAATGAACTTTGAAATTATCTTGAAAAAATATATTTGTTTACAAGAGTTACAATGGTTGAAAAATAAGTTGATAAATGAGTTTGAAGAGTTATTTCTTTGGGTTTTTCCCTCTAAATTGACCAAGAGGTTTTTTGCCCTTTTTACACTGGTAACCATTCATCTTTTTACCTTGTTTCTGTCAAACTTTAAATCAGGGTTTTTGATGAATGGTGGTCCACTTTTAGACTAATAATCATGTCATCTTTTTTACCTTGTTTCCTGTCATATTTCTGAAACAAGGGAGTTTTGGTGCGTGATTTTGCACGTGGAAAGAAAATAATCTTTTTTTTTTGTTAAATATTTCACAATAAAATTATTATTTTATTTTTGCTCCACCTAGTGGAGAGATTACTTCCTTTCCACATGTATAGCATAGCTGAATGTTTACACTTTGTGTTTGGATTTTTATATTTGATTTTTATGTGCCTGGTCAGGCACAAATGGGGGATTGTTATAGAATTTACATCTGGCCTCAAGACCTTTCTATCCCAAACACCTTAAACCTTTGTTCTCTCTCTCCTTTTGTAATTCACCACCTCCCTCAACCGTTCACATAGACAGGATGGCCTCCAGGAGGTCCACACACCTAGAAATGTCTACTCCAGAATAACCATCCTTTGTCCTTTTGTCTCCAAGAAATTGCCGCCTTTTCTCGTGTCACATGTCTGTATTCTCGGCCACGCCTGCCATTTCATATGACGTACAATGGATTAGCCAATCACATCCTGGAAGCGCCGTACCTGTGTTTTCCTTGAATATAAGGCAGAGCAAGACCCAGGGGCTTCACTTCTCTGGATAAACCACTCTTGTTGCGTTGTCCAGAAAGTCCTTGCGCTCGTATGTTTCCTCAATAAACCAGACTTAACCTTTTGAGCGAATCTTGGTAAATCCTTTTTTGACTAGATCAGTTAAAATCCATTACACCATATACGCTCAGAACTTCTGCAGGTTCTCTTTAGTTGATATGTTTCCTCATTTCGCCATGGAGCTTTATTATTGGTTATTTCACTGTCTCTGCAGCCCTACACAGTGCTAAGGCTTTCTCCAAGTCCAGGTCTTGCGCTCGTAGCAGCCTTTCTCTCAGCCTGTTGTCTGGTATTCCGCACACAATCCTGTCCTTGATCAGTGACTCTGTCAGCCCGCCAAATTCGCATGTCTTACTTCTACTGCGCAATTCAGTCACATACTGATCTATGTTGTCTCCAGCTTTCTGGGTACATGTGAAAAATCGGTGCCTTTCGAACGTCACATTTCGTTTTGGATTACAGTATCCTTCAAATTTCTCCATTATTTTATCCAGCATTAGGTTCTCTCCGTCGCCAAACTGAAAGTTATTGTACACATCAACTGCCTCTTCTCCTAAGATATGCAAGAACAATGACGCTTTCATTTTATCACTTTTCTTGTCAGCCTCGATCGCAGCGAGATACAGTTCAAACCTTTGTCTGAATCTTTTCCAGTTTTCAGCTACATTGCCTGTTAGTTGGAGCTTTGGCGGTGGATGTAATCCTTCCATTTCCAGTTCTTTTTCTTGCTTTTCTCTAGCTAGCTAGCCCACATTCGCACTTATTGCCTATTGTCTAGCTTTGATGTTTCCGAGCTCGCGCTAGCAGTCTACTCACAGCCACTTCGGGTCTCTTTCATTTCTTGTCTTCGTCTTTTGCATTACCCCTCCAATCCACCACTTCTGACACCATGTAGTGTTTTAAAACGGGTTCAATGATCACACTGGTATTGGAAGATAATACGAATTTACTTGCAGCTCAGGAAAAGCATCAATCAACGAACTGCACGTTCAGCATACAGGTGCGTTCTGCGTGAGTCAATTACGTACAACTACTCTCAGCTCTCAGGCATAACTAATCAACACACTGAGTTGCTTGATATCATTACATCGACAATTTTATATTTGAATCCAGAAATAGTAGAATTCCTCTAAGGAACTTTGGTACAAGCTAACCTAGTACTCAGTGTATGATTATCTACTTGGCTTGAATATTGTGAATCATGAATTTAATCTTGGTCCGGCTATTTCAGAAAACTGTGTTACCTTGAATAGAACAAGGTGGATTATGGTTTATGATTCTCATTAACCTCTAGTGTTAACCCTGTTTAGATTGTATAGTCTCTTCTATCTCTGCATAGGAGTTACGCAGTCTATCTACTTTTTTCATGAAAATGACAAGCAAAGGTTTGTCCAGGAGGGGAGAAAATATGAGTAGCTAAACCTTGCCAATCATAATGTGATTATCTGCTTGGGTTAAAGGAATTTGGTAAAATATGGGTGCAGAGGTACTAAGAGGTATATCATTTTCAAATCCAATAATGAATAATGTGAGACCGCGGGCAACTGACCGACTGTCTTAACAAAGCTACTCTCACCTTTCTTGTGGAAAAAATGGTTATCTGCTGCCTTTCTCCTGGCCTCTCTCTCCACTCTTTTCTGGTGCCCGGATTTATGTATGGGCTTGATGTTTATGATTTAAAGTTAGGCTAGTGCTAGTATTTGACAGCCAGCCGGTATAGTGATGTTAATGTCAAAAGAGGTGAGACTTGCCAGCATGGACCAAACGGGGATATTGCTCAGGAAATGACAACTTTTTTCATCTGTATTGCATTATTTGTGGCTTAATTTGAATTCTGATGCAGCATTAGTGTGACTGATCTACATGCAGAATAATTTTGTCATAGAAAGAGGGACCTCTTTTTTTTGTGGGCCCTGCTTGCTTGTGGGCCCTTATAATCATCATCACCTTTCACCGCAAAACAACGGCGCTGAGTCAGGGTGAACAGATGGAAAAAAAAACATTACTCAAACCAAATAACAGTAAACTAATAGCTTCATATGCAATTCTCAAATCCTGAACAAATATCATTTACCTAAACCTTTTCTCAAGCGAACAATAGGGGTGTTGTAGGTTGAGCTCTTAATTTCAACAACCACCTTTCTTTCTAAGAAAAAGATGTGGACCTTTACAATCCCCCTCTTCTGCGTTTGAGGACAGAGAGTTTTGGGCACGCTTCGGACGTGATGGTCCCTTGGGTCTGACAACCGCTTGGTTAATATCCTCAAATCTAGTCTAGGTCATACCTATCTCTTACCCACAGTTAGTCGGGCAACGCAGAGGCGTTGGCTATGCATCCCACGAACCAAGGTGTCAGCCCATCTGTATGGGAAGCAGGTTACCCCTGTTGGTGGAGAGTCACCTGGGGCCTCATTTATCATTGAGGTACGCCATATTTTACACGGTCTTTTTCGCGATTTCAGGCGTACGCCATTTCCCCCCCCCCCCACATTGCGATTTATCAAGCCGAAAGGGCGAAAATTTTGTCGCCTTTCTACGCGCTTTTGTAGGACACCTCTCAACTTGTCCTACCGATTTACACGGTTTTCTACACCCTTTTTGAACACAGGGGGAACTGGCGACGCAGGTGGTGCGTCGGTGAATTACAATGTTTGATGGAGAGAAGAAGAGCGACAGTTTCTGAACGCACAATCATGTAGGCTAATAGCCCAATTCAGCACAAACATATATCGCAATGCAAGATTAGACGTGTCCTCTAACCGGCTCATTCATGGTCCGATATGGATTTGTTCCCCAAACTGAACCTATGCGCTGTCCCAAACCTTTCCGCGCTATATGTCACACACCTAATGCAGGCACTCCATCAAACGGCAATAATTGACCAATTAGATTGTCAGTAATATGTGATCATGTGGACCTGTTTGCTGTTTGGTAAGCATATAAATGACAGTCCTCCTGTGCGTAATGCGAGCCTAAATGAATCCGGCGCTACTCGGCCTACTGGCCGAGATAGAACTCCAAAGAGGTGACGGCGATGGAGACTGCACCCACATAAGGGCACCATCAGTGAATGAATACGTCTATGTGAATCGCTAAAATGTGCACACTATAAATACCCAAATCATTTGTGACATGCTCATCACAAGTGTAGTGGCACGGTGGCCTGGCTCCACGCATGACTCATTCATCCTGGCGCACAGCAGGGTAGGGGCTAGACTGGAGGCAGGCGCTGCGCGTGACGGCTGGCTTGTTGGTGTGTGCATAGCCAAGATACATATTCTTTGTCTTATTTACTTTAATCTTTATTAGCATTTTCCATCCATACAACGACAATACAATAAAACATAAAAACTTACAATAACAGCTTATGGGTACTTCCATCCATGCAGCTTTTTTTTCTTACTCAAATATGACAATTTTAATATTAGTGGTATCATCACACTTCCTTCTATAATCCATCCATTTTTCCCATCTCCCTTCAAACTTTCCTTCCTGCATCCTCAATGCATAAATAAATCTCATAAATCTCCTCCACAACACCCACCACTGCTCCTTGGTTGGGGGTTCCACCTTATACCAAGCCCTCATTATTGTCTTTTTACTAGCAACCAATAGTACTTTCACTAGGTATCTGTCCCCTACATCATTCTGTTATGTTTGCCAAGATGTATATTCAAAGCTGATAAGAATGAGAACCAGTCAAGACCCCACCACAAAATGAGGACCCAAGCCCTCAGCCCCCTCCCCGTCATGAGGTTTACCAGCGTGGCCAAAGGGCCCACACTGAGGTCATGCGCCAGCTATGAAGACACAAACAAGTAAGGTTCACATTTCTACCATTTTATTGTCTGTTGGTGGGTGACTGTGTGAGGTGTGTGAGTGCGTTTGTGAGTGAATGTGTGAGGTCCGTGAGTGTGGTAGTGAGTGACTGTGTGAGGTCCTTGAGTGTGGTAGTGAGTGACTGTGTGAGGTCCGTGAGTGTGGTAGTGAGTGACAGTGTGAGGTCCGTGACAGCATGTGTGAGGGAATGAAGTGCAGTGAGGATGTCCTGTTGGCTCTGGTGGTGTAGTGTGGTGACCTCCACCAACTGCTGAACAACTGCCCCACAACTGCCCCAATCCCTTCTGCCATTTCCCTCTGGGCCTCTAGGGTCATGAGCCTCCAGCACAGCGTCTGATAGGAAGCCCAGCCCTCAGGGACCCTTGAGGCAGGGACGCTGGCAGCCGGGAGGCGCTGGAGATGGCACTGGAGGTGGAGGCCGGTGCGCTGGAGGTGGAGGCACTGGAGGTCGTGGCACTGGATGTAGAGGCTGCAACCGGCGGGGGCACGACCGTCAGGTCAAGGACCACTGCAGACTCCCCCTCCTCTGAGTCCCACCCCACGTCAGAGTCTGGAGAAACAATTTCAGTCATTTTCTTTGAGTTTGTCTGTTAACTTGATTATGCATTAAACATTTTATTGTGTAGCCATATTCAATTGATATGTTTTTCTGTTGGCAGCCAAATAAATGCTTAAGTGTGATTTACCGGGTGATTTAGATGAGAGTCTTAATTTCCCAGAGGGGAAAATGTTTAATGTGGTCTAACATTATGAAGTGGTCATCTGTGTTATCGTTCCCTGTTTTTGGTCCTGAATCAATCATAGCCTACCACAGAATGTGTGGAATGTTTGCTTTCCTCACAGCCACATAATACAGCATGTCCGTGTAGCCTACGCCACATACAGGATGCACGAAACGTACAGTAGGCTACCTAAACTGTAGGAGCAATCAGACAAATGTAGGCTCGTACAAATAGCTTACCTTCCGAAGATGATTTTCTTTCCTCGCGTGGACCTCACCAACAAGCACATGCACCTCCGTCTCCGAAAAGTTTCTCTTCTTTCCGCGTTTTTCCATAAACGTCTTTGTCTGTCCTATGCTCCACGCTATATTATGTCGGTTCCTTCCGGGGTATCCACGTTGTGCGCTGTCATAGTTTTGACCATATATGGTTGAATTTGGGCGTGGAGAGGGCGGAACACGGGGCGCGTGCGCGTACGCTCTCTCCTCCGCCACCGTCGGATTTTTCGTGGAGGAAATGGCGTACGACATTTTTGATAGATCCGAAAAGCGTGTAAATATTCTCGTCGTACGCTACATTTCGCATTTTCCACGTTTTCGTCGTACGCCCTCTTTTACACCTGAATTTACACGCTCTTTGATAAATGAGGCCCCTGGTGTGAGTATCCAATTCCTGGGGTAGCCTCCATCTCTTGTCCCGTGCCTGTCTCCTCTCTGTTAACAAACTCAGAAATAACACGTGAAATATACAGAACATCATGTTTCATCATACAGCTGTCTCTGTGTGCCCGTCAGACGCACAGACAGAGCTGCATGGTCAGTTTACATACAATAAAAGACAGACAAAAGAAAGACATTTCAATTTCTCATTACCCTTTTGGTTAACACCAGGTCTTCTCAGAAATCATGTGCCGGAGGTACATAAACATAACAAAATAAATCATTGAAAACAGCTTTGATAAATTGGAGTCTGATTTTTTTTCCCCAATACTCCAAGAATATGTCTGGCTGTAAAACATGATGTTGTGTGGTGTTGTTACCTTTTTAGGCTGGATGATATTAACACCGTTGGAGTCACAACACCTCTGAAACACTAGTTTGCAAAGCAGATCTGAGTGTATTGATATGACAATAATTATACAGTGGATTGTGTGTGTGAGGTTAGCATCATCTAACACAACTTTAATTGGCAGTCCTTCTCTCAAATTACTCATACTTGCGGTTCCAAACGGTGTGGTATTTATCCGGCAGTCCAGGAACGACAGGTGTCTGTAAAAACTCAGAACCAATGAATGTGCATCTGAAATCAGCTATAAACATGAGATCTTTAACAGAACACTAAAAAAAAATTACAATTGGGTTGTTAGACAGTGCTGTATGCAGATTAAGATATTGGCAAATATGAATGATTTTTCTCTTTCCCCCGTCACGTACACCCTCACTCTCCCTAGACTTCCCAACTGAAATATCTATCTGTCCCCTGTCAAGTCAGGATCCACCTCCCTGTGGAGAACTGGCAGGCCCCATTTGGGGGTGCCGGACCCCATTGATCAGGGGGAGACTTATGCATTTAGCATATAGTCTACACTCCCTCCGGTAATGCCCTTTGCAGCCGCAGTGATGACAATGCTCATTAGATTTGTAAACCCTGCTGTTTCATTGCGAATATCCTTGGTTATCTCTGTACCCCCCTGATTGTTGTAGCTGTCCACCCATCTGTTGTTGCACAGTGCGAGCGTTGCTGTTGAAGTACCTTGTGCAGCCTGTAGTCTTGCAGAGTCCCTTTTCTCCTCAGCTTCACATTGTTCATTGAGCAGAGGGATTATTGGCAAGAACAGCTTACCAAACTCAGTAACCAGATGTTCAACAGAACCAGCCGATCTAAGATAATAACCTGGATGGTCATCTTGCGAGTCAGGAGCAGGAACAAAGGGACGGGGCAGAGCCGGTGAGGCAGTGGCAAAGGTGTGATCAGGGGTCACAGAGACACCAAATGGAGGGTGAGACACAGCAGGAGTGTATGACACAGGGAAAGCAACCATACTGTCAATGGAAGAGGGCCGTGAGGGAGGAGTGTCAGAAGAGTAATAACCTATAGGGTCCGACGCTTGAGAAATCAGCGTCAAAAGGGGTTGGGTGGAAAGGGGCTCTAAAGGGAGTCCCAGCTAAAGGCAAGGGAGTTGGCATTTGAGACATAGCAGGGGAGGAGAGGAGATGTGAATTGTGCCGCCGGAGGAGCAGGGGGTGTGCCCTGGAACATGGAGGTTGGGTGTGGGGCAGCAGCTGGGTGTACCTGAGGTGTTGGAGCAGGAGGGGGGGGGGGCAAAGCAGGGGCTAGAAGATCATCATTATCTGATGGAGGAATTAATTTCTTAACACCAACAGCTTCAGCAGTGGCAGAGGTCTTCATAGCTGCCTTTTTATTTCGGGCAGTTTCAGCTCTATCAAGAGTTATTTGCAAAATTAGCCCAATTTATGGCATTCTGTGATTTCTTCCCTAGTTTAGTTAACTCAAACTTCTCCAGCTGTCCCTTTTTTTTCACAGGCAGCAAAACTGGAAGTCAACACGTGTTCACAAAGGAAAGTTGAACTAGCTAGTATAGCTTTGAAACAACAGAAGAAACAGCTAACAAAAGGAACAAAGAGCTAACAGAGAAGATAGCTAGCTTGGAGCAGAACAAAAGAACAAAGGCTGAGCACAGTGCCGTTAAAATCAAAAATAACCCCAAAACTAACACAAAACAAAGCCAGCACAACAGCAGACACTTAAACACAAACACAAAACGTAACCAGCACTTACATAAGTTTAACACTAAACAAAAACCCAGAAAACAGAAACAAGATCGGATCTCAAATCCCAACATAAGAAAGAGAACCTAGACAAACAGAACACTAACAAAACGAAACAAACAAAACGAAACAAAACTAAAACAAGGCCTCCTCGTCTTACTTAACTAATCACCCGGGGTTTCAAATCAACTCTCAAACAATAACAGCCATCTCCGTTGTTGTGCCCTTCACAACTGGAGTAAAAACTGCATTGAGCCGTGCAACCCCACGACACAGAATAACAAGGCTTTTTCGAGGTAAGCTAAAATGCCTGAAAACCCAAACCCTAGCCCAGGTTTTCGTAAGCGGTCATGCGGCCAACGGCCTACGTAACCACCTTGTATAATGCAGAACAAGACTACCTCATGTAATGCAGAACACAGAATCATATAACCGGTGTGAATAAAACTATGGTCAATGTCCACACAGCTGAAAAAACAATACAGGACCATTATAATAAGATTCGACCAATGTACCAGCTTTTCAGCGAGCTACTGAACAGCAGGCTCCAGGAAATCACACCACCGGCTACGACGGTGCCCCGGAGTTGTTCCACAACTACAAAGTTGACGTGGGCCCACGTTCCTCTTCCAGAGCACGCTGAAAAACAGCAGATGTCCCGAAAGAGAAAGCGACTTTCAAAGTCTCTCTTTTTTCTCATCACCAAAATTATTCAATCAGTGCGCAGATGGAGAAAAAAATGTGTTTGAGAATAAGGTAATAATAACAATTAAATGTTATATGTATAGCACCTTTCATACAAATAAATTCAGCTCAAAGTGCTTTACAACAGAGCATTTAAATTAAAGAATGTGAAATTTAATGATGCTTCATTCGTAGACTATAGGAGAAAAACACTGAGCCCAGCCTGCTAAATCTGCTCAAAGACGCCACCTGGCGGTGGTGCATCACTAAAACAAAATAACACCCGTGTGAAATCCCACGAGATTTCCAACGGGATTTCCCTGCCAAATACTGCAAAGGTGAAATGCTGCAGCATGTGACATTTCTAACTTCCCACATCTGTACTTGTGCAGTGGAGATCAGTGGTTTAATTTTGGTGTCCTTCTTTATTTTGGTGTGCTGGGACTACTGCCTCTTCTGGTGCCAAATTAGAAATGCAGGTCAACATTGACCGGAGGGAGGGAGGGAGTGACAACCAGACAAATGCTATCCTAGGTGCGCTGGCTTACAGCCACTCACAAAAAACAATGCATTTCTATGTGTCAGTTGTCCACATACCACGCATGCGTGGAGGCGCTCGGGCAGCGAGCATTGAGCAATTGCGATATGCGGAGCGTGACACTAAGTGCCGTCCGAGTAGCTCCAATCCTGGGTTCAGTTTTGTAAATTAGCCTGATCCCTGTGTCCACATCTATCCCCTGTGTTGATGTGGATGGTGCTTGTGTACACTGTGAATAGCTAGCTAGCTAGCTCGTATTCTAACACTAGCTAATGATAGGATGCTAGTGTAGCCAGGCTCAATCTGCGTTGTGTTGTTTATGGAGCACACTGGAGGATGACGTGCATTCAAAGATATTTTTATTGTAGACTGTTCCTGCATGGACATCTGCATGGACATGTAGACAGGGCACGAGAACACATTAGCCTCTGGCAATAGTTCGTTGCTCGTTGGCTAACCCTGCTTGTCGCACCCATATACTCAGCAAAAGGGCTAGTTATGCACAACCCGAGGCTGCGCGAGCTACCACAGCCATACAAATATACACAACTATTAACATATACACACGTTTCTGCATCGCCAAAATAAAAATACTCAAGTGAAATAATACATCAGGAAGCAATCAAAAACATGGCATACCTGCATGGACATGTAGACCGGGCACGAGAACACATTAGCCTCTGGCAATAGTTTGTTGCTCATTGGCTAACCCTGCGGTCATGGAAACGGGGAAACATCCTTTTCATATTCATATATGAAATAAATGTGACATCAAGTAGGACATATAACTCAATCAATATGAAATACTTCAATTCTCTAGGGGGGGGGGGGGTTACATACACTATAACAGCAGACTAAGTACTGTCACAATATTAGCTTAGGCAGACCGACAGCACTGACCTTGTCGCACCCATATACTCAGCAAGGGGAAAGATATATAGATGCGCAGACAGTTAACCCCACAAGGTCACGCCCCCAGATACCCAAAACCAATCCCCAGCCCTGTGTAAATATATAAATATATAAATCAACCAATTAAAATAAAAGGCGAGCAGAAACCCAAGGAAAATAATAATTATGAAAGTTATACAATAAGAAAATCTAGTGGAACAATATTAATCCTGTTACACTAGCTAGCATTAGCTAGCTTTAGAATACGAGCTAGCTAATGCTAGCTACCCAATGCGAACAGTAGCTATAAGAATAGTAGCTAATGCTAGCTAATAGTAATAACAGTAAGAATGTGAGCTACAGTAGTTCGCTAGCAAGTAGTTTGGTTTGCTAGTTGCTTGTAAAACTGTTGTTTGCTAGTTTTGCACTCGGTGTTGTCTCACCAAAGTCGTTTGACCCACCCATTCCACCCTCCTCAAAAGCGCTCACAAATGTATACCCCTCTTCTATCACGTGTTCCAAGGTGAACAGCCAACCAAAAACTCTGATTTCTGCTGCTATTTCACGTTTTGAAGAATGTGTGTATTTTACGTTTAAGCATGGCTAAAACATGAAACTGAGCCGTTTCAACAAGTGCCTCTACTTTATTTATATCTATTCTACGTTTTCTTTGTGTGTGTGTGTGTGTGTGTGTGTGTGTGTGTGTGTGTGACTGTGTGTGTCTGTGTGTGACTGACTGTGTGTATCTGTTTGTGACTGTGTTTGTGACTGTGTGTGTGTGTGTGTGCATGTCTCTCTCTTCTCTGAGCATCGTGCGCAAGACCACGGCCCCCCCGCCAAGCGGTCTGGTGTGATGTCAGTGAGCTTGCCGTGTACACACAGGGTTGCCGGTTTGAGCGCTGACCCATCTGTTCGCTGCTCTGGTGTTCACCGTGAGCCCACTGCCCAGGGCCCTGTCCATAAAACCCTGTCCATAAAACTCTCACTTGCCATTCAGAAACTCCTCTGTAGTCAGGCTGAGCACAGCTGATGTCATCGGGGGTGGGGGGGGTGGTGGTCTGGTGCCGGTTCTTTGGCGGTTGCATTAACCTCGGCTGCCACTCACGGCGAGCTTTTGGAACCCCCCAGTGTTTCTGACGTCACCCTGGCTCAAAGATTCTGTGCTTTATCACTCTTTCTCCGTCTCTCTCTGTCTCACGCACACACACACACACACACACACACACACACACACACACACACACACACACACACACACACAGTTGAATGGTTTTCAAGGTGTCTGTTAGGCCTCGGAGGTAAAACTCCATCCGCCTGGACCTGGAGTCGTATCAACACACCATCTGATGTTTCCTGCAGATTTACCCCCTTTACTTTGCTCTTATAAAGAATGTGTAAATCTGGCGCGGACCTGGTATGTGTGTTTGTGTGTGTGTGTGTGTGTGTGTGTGTGTGTGTGTGTGTGCGTGTGTGTGTCCATTACAGTCATATCAACAGAGCAATCACTCATGTGGAGGAGTGTGTACACTTAGAGGGTTTAGCTCTGCCGGCAGGTGATGACGGACAGGCCTTTCGGGAAGGGGGGGGGTGTAGAGAGAGAGAGCGAGGGAGAAAGAAAGAAAGAAAGAAAGAAAGAAAGAAAGAAAGAAAGAGAGAAAGAGAGAAAGAAAGAAAGAAAGAAAGAAAGAAAGAAAGAAAGAAAGAAAGAAAGAAAGAAAGAAGAAGGTTTCGGTACAGTACCTCTCTTCCCCTATTGTCACCAACCCCAGGCAGGCAGGGAGCCATGGTTGAATACTCCATTACTCTGGGGGACTCTCTCAGCCTCTTAATCACCTCTCCTCCCTCCCCCTCGTCCTGTCTGCTGGCCAGGCCTGAGTCCGAGAGGACAGGTACAGGAAACACTCGTTCATTAACAACCTGGAGCTCGTTAGCGGAATGGACTCTCTTTGCACTATTTGGTGCCGTTTCACCTCTGAGGATAAGCGTGTGTGTGTGCGTGTGTGTGCGTGTGTGTGAACGTCAAAGGTGAAGTGTGGGCTAAGGGGCGAGGCGGGGCCAGGGGCGCTGTGTGTGTGTGCATGTGTGTGTGTGTGTTGGTACGGTGACCCGGGGTCCAGAAACAGATGCGAGGCGTTCTGGTCAAGAGAGAGAGACCAGACCTTCGAGGCTTCACTGAATCTGAATCACGGAGCCACTGAACCGTCACAGGCTGATGACTTATAATCCTAATGTGGGTCAGAGAACAGCGCAGTGCCTGTGTGACTACAGCCAAAACATCCAATAATAGATTTTTACCTTCCTATCAATATACCTCTAACTAAAACCAAGACCTCTACAGTTAAAGCGGGAACCTGAAAGACAGTGCCACCCAGTTATTCACACACCCTGTCATTAGGAGCTTGTCAGCCCGCCCCTTTTGCACCGGTTGGCTGGCAGACTTATAGTTTACCAGTTTATTGGCTGTAAAAGATAATGACACGGTCGGGGGACGTCTGGTCCCGAGAACCACTGATTCAGAATCAGATTTTTTTCTTTTTTGGTTCTAATGGTCGGAGGCAGGAGACAGAGTGAGGTGATCTGATCCCAGGTCAGCCGATGGTGTTGTTAACGCAGAGCCGGCGCTCTCTCAGGCAGGCTCGGGGACCCCTGCGGAGGCAGGTCAGGTTGTGACGTTCAAAGCGGCGGCGCAGAACCAGATACAGTCCCACGACGTAGAGACGTCCCCGTTTCCGCCGAGCGGTCCGGGAGGTTCCGCACGGCCACGCCCACCCTTCAACCCGACTCAGAGCGGGAAGAAACGTGTGCCACCCATGGAGGGAGGGGGTGGCCAGCCCGCGCCCTGACTCTCTCCCCCCTCCCTCTCCCTCCGCATGGCTGCGAGCTCAAGGCCACATGTCCTGTTTCATTACTATGAACAGACCAGCTGTATTGTACCTCCAACCAATTTCCTTGCAGTCTATAAAGATGTCAATCAAAATCAAGCCGAATGGGGGAGTGGAGGTGGTGGTGGGGGGTGGGTTGAAGTTGGGGCGGAGGGGAGGGGAACCGCAGGATCCTGGACCAGATGTCAGGCAGTTACAATCCAGAGCAGGGGGGGCCAGGGTGTGATGTGGTGGTGTGTGTGTGTGGGGCGGGGGGGGGGGGGGGCTGAGATGACTATGATCAATGTTGGTAGCTCGGTATAGCATAGCCCAGGACAAGGCTTCTCAACCTAAAGTAGCTACGTAAAGGTTGTATGAGGGCAGGTTTCCATAGGTGTGTGTCTTCAGAGGGAGTTTCCTCAACATAACCGTCTTAAAGTTTCCAAAATCATCACCCCAAAGTCAGACCAAGCAATTCCTTTAAGATTCATTTATTAAAGTTATAAACAAAGAGACAAATAATTTATAATATTTTTATTTGTTAGAATTCTATCAGTGTTTGAACATTAATATTTAGGGAGCTAGTACAATTTCTACTTTCATGGCTAGCCTTTCACAAACCCATAGAAACAGCTGACTGAGTTTTGTCTCTCTGCTGGGGTGAGATAATACTGAACACTGGGAACGCGTCATCGATGTCTGAGAGCAAAGTTAGCAATGAAAGTGTGCACCTTAAGGTCTTCTCTGTTACGGTATCATTACATATAGACTCTTTAAAAATATACTTCTGTCAAATAACTTGACAACTACTATGTACACTACAAAAATAAATTTTCATATAAATAAATTATATGGCATACATTTATCTTTGTAACTGAAACAGCATATATCCACGCCGACCAAAGACAACATGGCAGTCAGGGAAAAGCATTGTTTACTTTTTTTCCTTTTAAAATCCTCTAAGAGCTAGGATGAGACTTGTAGTGTAAATGTTATATACTCTTTTTTTCCTATTTAACATTAGTAAGAACTTTATACAGATCAACCTCCATTAATGTAATAACAAAACTGTAATAACATAACTGGAATAGTGTTTTTCAATATACATAAAAATCCCTGCATTTGTTATCCACTGGCATTATGACCAATAATGAAAGAAAAAAACAAACAAAACAAACATCTTATAATACAAAAATATAAATATCGCAAATTGAACGTCGAAAACAAAACCAAACGAAACATGAACAAAAATGAATCAAATAGTTGCCAGCCATGAGTCTCTCTACTGCCAATGTGACACGAGGAGAGAACAAACACAAACACAAACAAACACGCAAGCAGCTGACGCAACACGGACGACAGAGGGGAAGGAGCAAAGGCTGCTGGGAGAACAGGACAGACCTGGTGACATGTGACCCGGTGATGGACAGGAAGTCAGAGACTAAGGGGAGGGGCTGGGGGTTGGAGGGGGAAGCCCCCCTTGGATGAGTGGTGGATGAGTTTGGGTGTGGAGTTGAAGACGGGGGGTGTGGGCTGATCGAGGGGACTGTGGCCTGGGGGAGGTGTGTACAACATACGGGCCGCTGGTGGCAGGGAGGGCCTGGTGACCCCTGACCGCTGAGGCTCTCGCCTGCGCCATTTGGCAGTGGAGGGGGAACTTCCAATTAGTGTCATGGCGTTATGTTGAGGATTTTTACGAGGTGAGGTCAGTGTGGAGGGCTGGAGAGAAACTGGGGCCAGTTGTCTGAGCTGTCACTGAGGAAGGCAGGGTGAGAGAGAGTAGGATGGACGGACGGACGGACGGACGGACACACACACACACACACACACACACACACACACACACACACACACACGGGCATTGTTAGGCCAGATAGCATTTAACCCTTGGCAGGCTTGACGGTGTAGCTTATTGGTTAAAAGAACAAAGAATGGGAAAAACAATGAGGAGAAACAGAGTTGTGAGTGTGGAACCTCTACTGTAGTCAAGTCAGGTAGGTGTTGAGAACCTCTACTGTAGTCAAGTCAGGTAGGTGTTGGGAACCTCTACTGTAGTCAAGTCAGGTAGGTGTTGGGAACCTCTACTGTAGTCAAGTCAGGTAGGTGTTGGGAACCTCTACTGCAGTCAAGTCAGGTAGGTGTTGGGAACCTCTACTGTAGTCAAGGGCCAGGTAGGTGTTGGGAACCTCTACTGTAGTCAAGTCAGGTAGGTGTTGGGAACCTCTACTGTAGTCAAGGGCCAGGTAGGTGTTGGGAACCTCTACTGTAGTCAAGGGCCAGGTAGGTGTTGGGAACCTCTACTGTAGTCAAGTCAGGTAGGTGTTGGGAACCTCTACTGTAGTCAAGTCAGGTAGGTGTTGGGAACCTCTACTGTAGTCAAGGGCCAGGTAGGTGTTGGGTAGCAGAGCATTCCTAGCTTTAGCTTATCACTAGAAATGTTTCAACGTTCAGTGGAAATTGCAGGTTAAGACTGCTAAACCCAGGTCCATACCTTTTGAGGAGGCGGAGCATTTTGAGGGGATGTAAAGGGTTAAACACTAATTGGCCATTTACAGTAAAACAACCCCAAAAACAACATACAAAGAAACAACAACAACAAGAACAGTGGGACGAAGAAGAAAACACGTTTCCAATGCGGAGCCTGATACTACGGAGCGACAGTTACAAAAAACACAGTTTCTTCTACATTTCTGCTCGTCTTAAATAGCACGCATAGCGTGAGTCAAAGTTCAACAGTCATTGTTTCATAAACTACCACAGGTTTGTGATAAGCAAATTAATAGTTTAAAAAAGCATACCTTTATACATTATCTCACGCACACGCGCACACACACACACACACATCCTGGTACATACACCCACGAGAGCTTTGTGGAATTTATGCTAACAGTTTCTCATGTTTTCAATGAGCTTAATTGTTAATCTGTTTCTTAGAGATGTGTCTGATGAGTTAGCTGGATGAAACTGAAGGCTCCACATCGCACAGCCCTCCACACACACACACATACACACACACACACACACACACACACACACACACACACACACACACTACCTACATACAAATGCAGGTACATATCGACAGCCACACACACACAGACACATTCACCCTTTGCTAACGTTAAAGAGACATTGCATAGAATTATACATGAACATTATTACAAAAATATTTCAAGCAGCAACAATGTATGCTGAAATGTATGTCTAGATGAAACTTCCTTTCGGCACAGATCCACAGATGAGTGAACAGTAATCAGAGATCTCTCTCTTACACACACGCACGCACACACACACACACACACACACACACATCCTTATACAGTACACAGACACACACACACGCCATAGGAAATGGCGTTGTCAGTCTGTTAACGAAAGGAGTTGTAAGGGCTCCTTAATTATAGCTACTTTTTTGTTCCTATTTACATATGTGTACATCTTTTAAATATGGATAGAAATATCTAAGGCAAAAAAAAGAAAGTCCACTGGGTTACAGTAAAAATCAGCACCATGACGACACCGCTGGAGCGTGCCTGGCCACCTGGGGCTGGGCGGAGCCTAGCCGAGCCCGGGCGGAGCCTAGCCGGACCGCTCAGCCGCGTGTGGGAGGAGTCCATCTTTGGCCGTTGTGCTTCTGCTCGCCGTCACTACGGAAACACGGAGACGGATGTTAACGCCCGTGACTGCGGTCGCTACACACACTCAAACACACCACACTGGAACACTTGAGCCGGGGAGACTACGGAGTTCGATAGCTGTGTAGGCTCCGGCATCGAGGGTAGCACGTGCGCTAACACTGTTTATACAACGGTATAGATCCGGTCCATTGTCTCTATTGGTCAGTTTGCATTCCAGCCACGGCGATAACCACGATATCCCCACGCTAAAATGGAATGTTCGCACATCTTTTAATATCAATCCACCCCGTATTAGTAGCCGTGGCAGTGTCCAGATCAATGTTTACAAAGATGTGCTGTAGCATTGTCGTTGCCTGGCAACGTTCCCTTTTTCAGTGGAAGTATCCGCAAATAATTAACAAATAGTTCCATTAAAAATACATTTTAAAGTTCGTATTGTCTTTCTTTTTGAAATATTGACGGATAAATGTGGCAACCGTTGTATAAAAGCATTATGGAACTCGAAGCCGTGGAATGTCACGGATATCGCCATGGCTAGTGGGGTGTAACCACTCTCGCTAGCTGTGGCGATATCCGTGACATCCCACTGCTTCTTGTTCCATAATGCTTTAGTAGGCCCCGGCGGACAAAAGCGAACTCTTCCGTATCTGACCGACACTGAGGGTGCTTCTGACTGAAGAGGACCTCTGTGCTGGCTCACCTCAGCTAGGCCGTGGCTCACAGTCACTGTCAGCTGCCTCGCACTCCATGTCCTGGAGCTCCATGGCATCTATCTTGGGCCCCCAGTATCCCGCATGGGCCCCCTGCGGAACATGAGGGTCCTGGAACTCAGGCTCCTCCCCTGCCCCTGAAGGCCCCGCCCCCGCCGCCGCCTGGTAACTGTTCGTTGCAGTGTATCCTGGGTAAGAGGCGGTGGCGGCGGGGCTCTGGGTGGACAGAGGAGCTGAGTGCACGGCGACTGTCACCGAGGCGGAGGCTGTCACTGTGGTGATGGGCTGGCAGTAAGGGGCGGGGTTGGGGTGGTGGGGGAGGCGGCGGCCGGAGCGGGGGTTGTGTGAGGGGCGGGTCCTGTGGCCTGAGGAGCGTTCTCTGTGGCCGGCGGGCGGGGCCTGGTGGCCCCCCACCTCAGTGGCGGTCTGGAAAGCGTCCGTGCGTGGGCGGGCTGGGGGCGGGGCCTGCTGGCGCTGCTGCTGCTGGACCCGGGGCACTCTGCTGCTGTGGTGACGGGATGCTCCGGCCAGGTACCCTGGCTCAGAGGGATGGGAGGGGACAGACTGGAGAGAGAGATAGAGAGAGAGGGAGAGCGAGAGATGGAGAGAGATAGAGAGAGAGAGGGAGAGAGAGGGAGAGATAGAGAGAGAGAGGGAGAGAGATAGAGAGTGAGGAAGTGAGAGAGGGAGAAAGAGAGAGAGAAGGGAAGATAGAGAGAGAGAGAAAGAAGGAGTGAGAGAGAGAAGGAGAGAGAGAAGGAGAGAGAGGAGTGAGAGAGAGGAGAGAGATAAGGAGTGCGAGAGGAGAGGGGGAGAGAGAAGGAGAGAGAGAAGGAGAATGAGACAGGAGAAGAGAGAGAAGGAGAGAGAGAGTAAGAAGGAAAGAAGGGGAGAGAGAGAGGTGGAGAATGAGAACCAGTCGATATTCACACGACAGCATGACTGTCTGTGGCCTGTGTATTGGTTTCTACATATATAGGTATTAGGGGTGTGCCCAAATACGAATATGGCATTCAGATGAGCACAAATAGTAGCTTTTTCCCGAATAGTAAATTCGTAAGAATATTGTAAAAATATATATTCGGGACGGGGGAGAACAGTCGAATACTGTATGAGTGAGCGATACGCGCACGTTCTGTCTGCTTGTTGACATGACACAACGAGGGAGAGAGAGAGAGAGAGAGGCGCACGCGCTTGCAGTCTCGCACCTGCTGTCTGTCTAGACGTCTAGACAACGCGGAGAGGGAGAGAAAGTTTGGAGAGCGCTGAGGAGCCAGATAGTAGGCAGGCAACGAACGTAAGCAGCACCGAGGGCTTTTGTCCCTAGTTAACTGGTTTATGAGAGAAATTTCAGAGATACGAACGACCTTCGGTCCCGTTGGGTTCGGATAAGTGGAGTCCTACTGTATATAAGTATTATACATATATAAGTATTGTGTATTGGTTTCTACACATAAGCCGGTGCATGCGGACGCTGTGGTGACTCGTACCGAGGGGACACAGTAGGAGGTGGCCGGGTCCGTCTGTCTGGCCGTCCGCCGGGAGCCCAGGTCCAGGCGCACCTCCGCCGGCCTCCCGGCCGTGCCGCCCCGCCCCCTGCTGGCAGGGAGGTCGTACTGCTGCAGCTCCTGGCTGACGCCCGATGCCGTGGTGTTGGAGCTGTACTCCGAGTCCGAGGAGGAGTCAGAGCCGGTGCCAGAGGCGGTGTGGTTGGCGGGGGGGCGGGGCCGGACGGAGAAGCGAACCACGTGGGGCGGGGCCTCCGGCGAGGGGGTGGGCAAACGGCTACGCCCGTCGACGGGGGTCACCTGAGAGGAGAGGAGGGGGAGAGGGGGTGGTTAGTGTGTGTGGGGAGGCAGCAAGTAAGCAGTGTGTGTGTGTGTTTGTGTGTGTGTGTGTGTGTGGGTGTGTACATTCGATGTGCTGTGGCACCATAAGCAGACTGAACAGGAGGAAAGGCGTTCCTACCTCTGGATAGGGTCCGAAGTAGGACAGCAGGACCGGCAGGAGAACCAGTCCATTCAGAACCCCCAGCACCGTCAGGATGGACAGCACCGCAAAGAAATACCTGCAACCACACAAACACCACCGTTTAACACCTAAAACACACCCAAACACCACCGGTTAACACCTAAAACACCCAAACACCACCGTTTAACACCTAAAACACACCCAAACACCACCGTTTAACACCTAAAACACACCCAAACACCACCGGTTAACACCTAAAACACACCCAAACACCACCGGTTAACACCTAAAACACACCCAAACACCACCGGTTAACGCCTAAAACACACACTTTACGGGCTATCACTCAAATCTACCTGGACTTTCGTATCTTTGGAACTATTTATTTCTTGCTGCATGTTAATACAATAACAGCAATCCACCACAGATGCGCAGGAGAATTGATTGCAATTTGGTATTTCAACACCGGTCTGACAAGGACACAAACGTGAATATGGGCAACACCGCGAGCATTACATGAAGACATGACAGGAACATGGGGTCAGGGAGAGAGCTGGGCCAACCGTCAACCAACACACAACACAGGACAGACCACAGAGCAGGTGAGACCACAGAGCAGGTGAGACCACAGAGCAGGTGAGACCACAGAGCCGGTGAGACCACAGAGCCAGACAGGGACAGCCACAGGGACAGACATGACCAGATCAATCACCACACATGCCTGCAATAATACATCCACCTAGACACAGCCCACCAGGGCAGCACACACACACACACACACACATACACAGCTACAGATACCCCACACAAACACACCTATACACATACACACACACATACACACACACACACACACACACACACACACAGCTACAGATACTCCACACAAACATGCCTATACACATACACACACACACATATATATACACACACACAAACAGATACCCCACACAAACAACATACACACAGACAGCACGGTGCTTGAGGAGAAAACAGAAATGTACCTTGTATACTAAGTCCTGACAAAGAGGGTTAGTCTTTAAGAAGCCACATAGAGAGAGAGGGAGGGAGGGAGGGAGAGAGAGAGAGAGGGAAGCATAATTAGCTGGAGTTAGTTAATTCAAAGGCATGGAAAAAGCGAGCGCAGGGGGGGGGGGGGGTGTATAAGCAAACATGAAGAAAACAAAGCAGGGAGGAATGTGGAGCGAGGTGGGGGGGGGGGGTGGGGGGGGTACAAAAGGACAGGGGCCTCTCTTTCCTTCTCTCTCCGTGAAAAAAAGAGGGGGAGAAGCAAACAAATGAAGTGAAGGGTATAGAATTTAAACAATTTAGTCTAGGAGGAAGAGAAGGGGACCTCCGCCGCCACCCCTCCCTGGCCCCTCTGCCTCCTTTCTTTTCTCCCTCTCTGCCTCTCTCTCTCTCTCTCTCTCTCCCTCCCAGCTAAGCCCCTCTGTGAAATTCCCGGGTGCTCCACAATCCCCCCGGTCTAATTAAATCTCCAGTGTATCAGGTAAGACCCCCCAATCTCCACTCTAAATCCCTGTCTCCCTCCCTCCTCCCCTTCCTCCCTCCTTCTCTCCCCACTCCAGCTCCTTCATTAAGGGAGGCTCTCTCTCTATATTTCTCTCCGTCTCTCCCTCTCTCTCTCTCCCGCTCTCTTACTCCCTCTCTCTCTCTCATTCTCCCTCTCTCTCTCTGCCTCTCTCACCCTCTCTCTCCCTCTCTCGCTCTCATTCTCCCTCTCTCTCTCTCCCTCTCTCTCACCCTCTCTCTCCCTCTCTCTCTCTCATTCTCCCTCTCCCTCTCTCTCATTCTCCCTCTCTCTCTCATTCTCCCTCTCTCTCTCTCCCTTTCTCTCTCTCTCATTCTCCCTCTCTCTCTCTCCCTCTCTCTCTCTCTCATTCTCCCTCTCTCCCTCTCTCTCCCTCTCTCTCTCCCTCAGGTTGCTCCTGTCCTGTCCTGGCCTTTCTCTCTGCTCATTAGGCACAGCGACACATGGATGGGGCTGGGGAATGTTTACTTTTGAATTGCTGTGTGTGTGCATATGTGTGTGTGTGTGTGTGTGTGTGTGTGTGTGTGTGTGTGTGTGTGTGTGTGCGCGCGCGCATGTGTGCTTAACATAATCTGGGCATGTCTTCATACTGGTTTGGGCTTCTCCTCAAAGTGTTTTCTGAATGTAGAGGACAAGGTAATGGGCAGTGTGTGTGTGTGTGTGTGTGTGTGTGTGTGTGTGTGTGTGTGACAGAGGGAGGTATAGATGGGCTCCTGCCAGCTGGTATGCTGCACAGCTGGGTCTCAGACTAAACGCACTGACACATTTATGTGTGTGTGTGTGTGTGTGTGTGTGTGTGTGTGTGTGTGGCATTCCACAGCAGAGTGTACAGAGGGGAACAGAGCATGGGGACGGCCAGTCCATGGCCAGCCTGGGTGGGTGGTCAGCTACACAACACTAGTACACTGTCTGACTTCTGCTAGACTGAGGCGAGGGGGGGGGGGGGGGGCAAGAGAGGGGGGGGGGGGGGGGTAGGGGTCAGCGGGGTGGAGGCTGTGGTGAGGACAGAGGACAGGGCAGTAGCAGGGCTGTGGTGAGGACAGAGGACAGGGCAGTAGCAGGGCTGTGGTGAGGACAGAGGACAGGGCAGGTCGACAGTCCGACAGACACAGCGGGGGTCCTAACCGGAGCTCAGGCAGGAGGAGGTAGGGGGGGGCGAGGAGGAGGGAGGGGGGGGGAGACGACGGCAGGCTGGCTGCTGCTGCGCTCTCAAAACGTCCGGTTGACTTGTAGACTAATTGTCCGGATTTTCACTGTTGATTCATGGCATTGAGAGGCTCTGTTGAGCACGGAGATTAAAACCTTTCCTGAATAAAACTACGCACACGGCAGGGCCTACAACTTATACAGGACAATAATCACTCTGAGTGAAAATGACTGAGTTTTAAACACAACTGGAATGAGCAGATTTTCGATCAGCACCACTACCAACGGTATCTCTCCACACTAAATACCCAGCTAGTTATGCCCAATAGCATCTCATATGGCACTGAACTAAGTTTTAGAAAAGCTACCTAGAAAAACCTAAGCCTTAACAACAACACAATATGTAGTCATTGTTAAAAAATAAAATCACCGGCCAATCTTTTTTTTTTTACCGGACAAAATAATAAATTGGCTTTTTGTGTCACATACACCTTCATTGAGATAATAAGGTATTATGTTGAATACAAACTTAAAGAGGAAGCCAGTAGCAGAATTTATACATTGATCGACGGTTAATCTGCAGGTAAACTAGCAATTTATCAGTATAATAAAATATCTGGCATGATGGCTTGGAGGAAATCACTTATGTTTGTCCCTATACAGTGTAGGACACTGTAACAATAGGATTGTTGTTCCTAGTTTGTGTTGTTCCTAGTTTGTGTTGTTCCTAGTTTGTGTTGTTCCTAGTGTGTGTTGTTCCTAGTGTGTTGTTCCTAGTTTGTGTGGTTCCTAGTGTGTGTTGTTCCCAGTGTCTGTGTTGTTCCTAGTGTGTGTTGTTCATATAGTGTGTGTTGTTCCTAGTCTGTGTTGTTCCTAGTGTGTGTTGTTCCTAGTGTGTGTTGTTCCTAGTTTGTGTTCCTAGTGTGTTGTTCCTAGTTTGTGTTGTTCCTAGTTTGTGTTGTTCCTAGTTTGTGTTGTTCCTAGTTTGTATTGTTCCTAGTTTGTGTTGTTCCTAGTGTGTGTTGTTCCTAGTGTGTGTTGTTCCCAGTGTCTGTGTTGTTCCTAGTGTGTGTTGTTCATATAGTGTGTGTTGTTCCTAGTCTGTGTTGTTCCTAGTGTGTGTTGTTCCTAGTGTGTGTTGTTCCTAGTTTGTGTTCCTAGTGTGTTGTTCCTAGTTTGTGTTGTTTCTAGTTTGTGTTGTTCCTAGTTTGTGTTGTTCCTAGTTTGCATTGTTCCTAGTTTGTGTTGTTCCTAGTGTGTGTTGTTCCTAGTGTGTGTTGTTCCTAGTTTGTGTTGTTCCTAGTTTGTATTGTTCCTAGTTTGTGTTGTTCCTAGTGTGTGTTGTTCCTAGTGTGTGTTGTTCCTAGTGTGTTGTTCCTAGTTTGTGTTGTTCCTAGTGTGTGTTGTTCCTAGTGGTAAATGGTAAATGGACTGCACTTATATAGCGCTTTTCCACCTTAGCGGCACTCAAAGCGCTTTACAATGGCCTCTCATTCACCCATACACACACACATTCACACACCAATGGCGGTAGCTGCCATGCAAGGTGCTAACCTGCTCATTGGGAGCAATTTGCGGTTAGGTGTCTTGCTAAAAGACACTTCGACATGTGGACAGTCGGAGCTGGGATTCGAACCACTGACCCTTCGATCACTGAACGAGCCGCTCTACCAACTGAGCTACAGCCGCCCCTAGTGTGTGTTGTTCCTAGTGTGTGTTGTTCCCAGTGTGTGTTGTTCCTAGTTTGTGTTGTTCCTAGTGTGTGTTGTTCCTACTGTGTGTTGTTCCTAGTGTGTGTTGTTCCCAGTGTGTGTTGTTCCTAGTTTGTGTTGTTCCTAGTGTGTGTTGTTCCTAGTTTGTGTTGTTCCTAGTGTGTGTTGTTCCTAGTGTGTGTTGTTCCCAGTGTGTGTTGTTCCTAGTTTGTGTTGTTCCTAGTGTGTGTTGTTCCTAGTGTGTTGTTCCTAGTGTGTGTTGTTCTGAGGAGCAATTGGAGTGTGACACAGTCCACGGAACACGAATAGTGCCGGTCTTCTAGCTTCTCAACAAGAACCGGTTTTCGATTCCCATCCCTAGTTCCTAGTGTGTGTTGTTCCTAGTTTGTGTTGTTCCTAGTTTGTGTTGTTCCTAGTGTGTTGTTCCTAGCTTGTGTTGTTCCTAGTGTGTGTTGTTCCTAGTTTGTGTTCCTAGTGTGTGTTGTTCCTAGTTTGTGTTGTTCCTAGTGTGTGTTGTTCCTAGTTTGTGTTGTTCCTAGTGTGTTGTTCCTAATGTGTTGTTCCTAGTTTGTGTTGTTCCTAGTGTGTGTTGTTCCCAGTGTGTGTTGTTCCTAGTTTGTGTTGTTCCTAGTGTGTGTTGTTCCTAGTTTGTGTTGTTCCTAGTTTGTGTTGTTCCTAGTTTGTGTTGTTCCTAGTCTGTGTTGTTCCTAGTGTGTTGTTCCTAGTCTGTGTTGTTCCTAGTGTATTGTTCCTAGTGTGTGTTGTTCCTAGTGTGTGTTCTTCCTAGTGTGTGTTGTTCCTAGTTTGTGTTGTTCCTAGTGTGTGTTGTTACTAGTGTGTGTTGTTCCTAGTGTGTGTTGTTACTAGTGTGTGTTGTTCCTAGT
>NC_140256.1:13480075-13485075 GCF_949987555.1 Borostomias antarcticus | reverse complement strand
ACTGCCCTCAACCCACTGTGATCTGAGGGGGCGGAGTCTCGCCACCACGCTACTATCCACGCCACGGGCCCCACAACTCAGCCCCTGAGTGGGCTAGAGACACACGGTCTTCACCGGTGGGTGCATGGAGATTGCCCGATCCATAGTAATTGCAGCAGCTAGCCCACCTCACATTTTCTCCAGGAAATGTACTTTCTAGTTAATGTATGTTGTCCCTCTTAATCAAATAAACGAAACTGTAAACTGGAGAGAGAGAGAGAGAGAGAGAGAGAGAGAGAGAGAGAGAGCAGTACATTTGGAATGCATTGTAGTGAACGGTCCATGTTGACCCCAAAAACCCGTCGTCCTGAGAGACACCCAGGGGGGCCTAGCCGTTTTGAAAACAAGCGCTCGCTACCCCCCCCCCCCTCAACGCTCGGTCCAGCCCAGAGGAAAAATCAACAGTCTCTCACACACACATACACAGTTTCCCTCAGGAACATTCCCGCAGTCCGCCTCGTATCTTCACGGAATTATCCAGCGTTAATACTGTTATACAACACGGAGAAACGTCTAGTCAGCTTCTCAGTTGGGGGCCCCCTCTGTTCTGCTGCTGCACATATCAGCAAACATTCCCCCGCTACACACCTACTGTCAGAGGACCGGCTGGAACTACAGCTGATGGAGGGATGAGTGGGGATTGTTCTTTCTAATGTTATAGAACTAGCTAGCTAGCAGATACCCAGGCTAGCACTCCCTACAGTACCTCTCTGCCCTGCTAAATACTAAATGGACTGCACTTATATAGCGCTTTCATCCAAAGCGCTTTCCTCCATGCAAGGTGCCAGTCTGATCATTGGGAGCAATTTGGGGTTCAGTGTCTTGCCCAAGGACACTTCGACATGTGGACAGGAGGAGCCGGGATTTTAACTGCTGACCCTACGATCATTAGACGACCAGCTATACCACTGAGACACGCCCCACTCTCCTTCTCTCTCTCTCTCTCTCTCTCTCTCTCAGAGTCCTACTGGAGCCACCCCCATGTGGCAGTCCAGGAGTCATTACCACACACACACACACAGCTCCACGCCACTCGCACCGCTATAAATCCCTCCTTCAGCAGGAGCCAGGGCTCGGACCCATCAAGGGACGGAGGGCGGGGGGGGGGGGTCGGGGGTATGTAGGGAGGGGGAGGTAGAGGGGGAGTTCTGGGGGTATGTAGGGAGGGGGAGGGGTTTTCGGTGTGTGTGTGTGTGGGGGGGGGGGGATTGCTTGAGTTAGCGTAACAATAAAAAAATTGGCTGGAGTCCCCCGAGCGTCTGTGCGCAGTTAACCTGGCTGTTAACACTGGGGGAAATGCCACCCAGCAAATGGAGGAGAGCTATAAAAATAACACAACATCTGTACAAATGTTGCTCGCACTTGCTTCTCCTGACCCCTACGGATACCCAGAATGCACGGCGCCGCGCTCGGGATCCGGCCTCCGAGAAGAAAAGGGCTCTTGATGGCGGCAGCAAGGTCCGCCTTACTTTCTCTCTCTCTCTCTCTCTCTCTCGTGCACTCTCTTTCCACCTCTCTCTCTCTCTCTCGTGCACTCTCTTTCCACCTCTCTCTCTCTCTCTCTCTCTCTCTCTCTCTCTCGTGCACTCTCTTCCACCTCTCTCTCTCTCTCTCTCTCTCTCTCTCGTGCACTCTCTTCCACCTCTCTCTCTCTCTCTCTCTCTCTTTCTCTCGTGCGCTCTCTTTCCACCTCTCTCTCTCTCTCTCTCGTGCGCTCTCTTTCCACCTCTCTCTCTCTCTCTCCAGCCTCTATATCCCTCTCTTTTTCTCACCTTTACAGTGTCTCCTCCTCTCCCTCTTTCTGTGCCACTCTGAGAGAAACACACACACACACACACACAGCCTGCCGTACGGTTCCCAGGGACATAAGGCAGGAATGGCTGCCCGGCGCAGGAGAAGTGTTCACAGCAGAGAGATCAAAGGCAGAGTGGCTCCCCAGCAGGCGAGCTGTGGTCCTCAGAGCGGTGTGTGTGTGTGTGTGTGTGTGTGTGAGTGTGTGTGTGTGGCATATCAAAATAAAACATCTAGCTTTGCAATTTGCCAGGGCTGGAAAATATCTGTTCCTGATTTGGACGAGGGTAGAAAAAAAAGAAAACGAGAAAAAAAAAAGAAGATACTACTACTGTAAGTGTGCACAGGCTTTCACACACACACACACACACACACACACACACACACACACACACACACACACACACACACAGTGTTGCCTGAAAGAGACCACATGTTTCTGGTCGTCTCATTGAAAGGGGACACGGCAGTGGAGCATGAGAGAAAGAGGGAGAGGGAGAGAGAGGGGGGGCAGCGGGAAAGAGAGGGAGAGAGAGAGAGAGAGAGGGAGAGAAAGGGAGAGAGAGAGAAAGGGAGGGAAAGGGAGAGAGAGAGAAAGGGAGGGAGAGGGAGAGAGAGAGAACGGGAGGGAAAGAGAGAGAGAGGGAGAGAGAGAGAGGGAGAGAGAGAGGGGGAGAGAGGGGGAGAGAGAGAGAGGGGGAGAGAGAGAGAGGGGGAGAGAGAGGGAGAGAGAGAGAGAGAGAGAGAGGGGGAGAGAGAGAGCTGGATTCCAGAGGTCTGGGTTGAATTAAGCAGCAGGATACGCAACAACTGTGTGTCTTCAAGCTGTCACGGGAAGCCCAGGTCCCTCGCCCCGCCGCACTCCGCTTCCCTCACAGGCACAGGAAGTGATGTCACCGGGGCCGCACACACTACCACGGCCCGCGGCAGGCCTCAGCTTCCTGGCCTGGAAAAAAGGCTGCAGTAACGCACGGCGACCACTAGGCCACACAGCTACCTCCTGAAAATACTGCATATATGTAATAAAGGGTGTGTGTGTCTGTGTGTGACTCCATAAACAAATAAGATCACAGAACATGCTCATACATGTACAGACACCCCTGTGGTCCTCAGTGCGGTGCTTGTGTGTTTGTGCGTGTGTGTGTGTATTGTATCTGACAGGCCGCTCCCACAGTCAGGTTTAACTGGGACTGTGAAAGACTTAAACTGACATATCAGATGCTGAAGGGAGGAATCCCACTGTCACACACACACACACATACACGCATACACACACACACACGCATACACACACACACACGCATACACACACACACACACACGCATACACACACACACACACACACACACACACACACACACACAAACACACACACACACACACACACACCATGGCTAGGGCCTGGGATCTCTAGCCTGCAGCCAGCAAATGGGCCAAACGGTTGACATGAAGGGTTGATGGCTTTTTCAGAGGCAGGTTGCAGCCCCAGCGAGGGCCTTAAATTCCTGGGCTTGGTAAAGTCATCAGAAAGAGAGGGAGAGAGAGAGACAGGAAGAGAGAGAGAAAGACAGAAAGAGAGAGACTGTTTACAAGCCAGGTGTGGTTCTCCTAAGCCTTGCCACAGAACGCAACAAACACACACACACACACACACACACACTCACACAGACACACACACACAGACACACTCACACAGACACACACACATGCGAAATGGCGTCAGTGTCACACTCAGTATCTCTGTTCAGAGATGAGCAGGAAACTCGTCCAGCCTCAGGTCCAGAACAGAACAGAACAGAACCCGACAGAACCAAACCAAACAGAACAGAACTGAAGAGACCCGGCCCAATGGAACACAATGGAACCAAACTTCACATGGCCAGTAACCCCCCAAAAAACACAATCGACAGTGAAACTGGTTGATTTCGGCGAACACCATCCTGGTTTGTGATACTGGGTTTAGACCACATTGACCACAGAACGGATCGGGTCTGGACCCGACCTGGTTCAGGTTGATGGGCTTGTCCCTGACTGGGCCTGGACCAGACGCTCACCTGGTTCAGGTTGATGGGCTTGTCCCTGACTGGGCCTGGACCAGACGCTCACCTGGTTCAGGTTGATGGGCTTGTCCCTGCGGCCGGTCTGCACCAGTAGTTTGTACGCCAGGACGCCGTCGTCGGAGCCATTCCTGTAGCTGCTCTGCGTGATGCGGCCCGCCTCCCAGTCCTGGTCGAACGCCTGCTGCAGACCTGGACACACACACACACACACACACACACACACACACACACACACACACACACACACACACACACACACAGGCGTTTATGATCCGGCCACCAGTTGCTGGTTGTCTCCCTGGTCTCCTCCAGCCCTCTCACCAGGGTCAGAGGGCCATCTCTGGGCAAGGAGGTTGTTCAGGGTCTCCCTCCCCCTGGTTGTCTGGCTCCAATTTGTCCCACCAATTCAGCCAGCAATGTTAATCACAGACCCCCCCCCCCCCCCCCCCCCCCCCGCACACACACACACACACCGTGTAGCTCCCCGCCTGCTTAACCCGTTCTCTGCCTCACGCACACGTGTGTTATAATACTCTGCATATGTGTGTGTGTGTGTGCTCTAAATCATGAAGTGCCCTACCTCACAGTCAGCGTGTTGAGTCTGTGTGTGTGTGTGTGTGAGAGAGAGAGAGACAGATTGTGTGTGTGTGTGTGTGTGTGTGTGTGTGTGTGTGTGTGTGAGAGGGAGACAGATTGTGTGTGTGTGTGTGTGAGAGAGAGAGACAGATTGTGTGTGTGTGTGTGTGTGTGTGTGTGTGTGTGAGAGAGAGAGAGAAAGAGAGAGAGAGAGAGAGGGAGACACACACACACACACACACACACACACACAGAGACACCCCCCCCACCCCCGCGTGTGTGTGTGCGCTCCTACCTTGCAGCCAGTCCCTGAAGTAGTGGAGCCACATGCGGGGCAGCTGGCCGTCCTCTCCTCGCAGGACGTGGGGGACGGCGGCGAAGCGCTGGTGCAGCTGGTAGAGCAGCGTCTGGGCCAGCGGGTACTGGAGCGGGTACTGTGCCCCCTGCGTCACCACATACATGTTGTAGAAGGAGAAGAAGCGGAACTGGGCGCCGATGAAGTCGTGCTCGCTGGTGCCGCGCGGCACGATGTC
>NC_140256.1:13447575-13472575 GCF_949987555.1 Borostomias antarcticus | reverse complement strand
CAGATGTGAGTGGAGTTCACCCCCCCCACAGCTCTACCCCTCTCCAGCTAGCCCCTCAATCTGACTACCTCCCACACAGACACCACACACACACACACACACACACACACACGCACACACACACACACACACACACACACACACACACACACAGGGCTAGGGTTACGTGGACCTCCGCCACAATCTGGACAGATATTGGCCGTACCGCTAAATAGCCCCGGGAGGGAGGAGGAGGCGGAGAGGGGGGGGGGTTGAAGCAAAACACACACACGCGAACACGCCTCACACACACACACTCAAACGCTCCTCTCGCGCGCACACATGCGCACGCACACACGCACACACACACACACACATATTCAGTTTGATGAATGAAATCAATAAAATACGGCTAGAGAAATCTGGACTCAGTGAAGGCACACCACACACACACACACACACACACACACATGCGCACGCGCACACATACACACGCACACACACACACACGCAGGCGGGCATACCTGGAGGGAGAAGGCGCGCAGAGCCGGGATGGGGATGAGGGCTGCCATGAAGAAGGCGGTGACGTTGCTGATGGAGGTGAGCGCCACACTGGCCCCCGTCCTCTTCAGACACTCCCCCGTACGATCCTGAGAGAGAGACAGGGAGAGGAGGGAGAGAGAGAGAGAGTGCATCAGCAGCAAGAAACATGAGCTCCTGAACAATCAACGTTTTTGTAAATTTAGAGTGAGATAAACAACATTTTCTTTTCAGAAATCTATTAAGCAGGGCTGGACTGACATTATATTCTACTAGTTCGGGCCGGTAGGCTATAAAAAAAATAATTAAAAAAAAGGCCCCCCAAAAATGGACAGCGGCCCATTGATTCATTTTCTATACTGACACTGGGCTGGCCCAATCACATGCTTAAGATCAACCCCCCTCCCTCTGGTAGGCTCAACCCTGACCCCTCCGGCCCTCCCCCTGGCCTGATGGTCCACTACAACCCAATGTCAAAATTGTGAGTCGTGACAACGCCCCTCCTGAAAGACCCCAAAAGCCAGAAAATAGAAGACTTTTAGATCGCTATTTTTTTTAGCATAAGTCAATGGAGACATTTTCTGACTGGGAGTGAGAGATGATGATGATGAGATGATTTTCTGTTGTAGCTAGCTACATAAGTAATGTAACCACAGCTTAGAGTCCATGTATTCTGATAAAATGTAGGGCATAGCCTACATTTTAGGTTAACATCTTGAATGTGTTGTGGACTGTTAGTTCCCATTTCCCCCATTCCCTATGTATTTTCAGCAATGCTTTTGCAATTTCTTTTCAGCTGTTTAGCATTCAGCTGTTTAAAGGTACCGGATGTAATTCACGCAAATTTGCAAAGTTGGTCCCCGAAAATTGCGTATACATACGTCATTTCTAGCACGCGCACGAGGATGCACGAACACGCGCCGAGCACATAATATTGACGTTATACCCCCATCCTCCAGGAGTTCGTCGCTGATTGGCTCAATTTCACGGGATAAGAAAGGGATCTATGGCGGCGGGGTATATTTGAAAGAACTTCGAGAGACAACCAAGTTAGCTAGCTAGCTACAGTATGTCTGCCGGAGGAGATGGCGAAACGAAAAGGAAGCCGGACAGGGATGTCCAATGGCGACGGCTAATGGATCAGAGAAAGAAGAGAATAAACATTGGTGAAGAGACTTTTCCAAGGTGGAGAAAGTTGCAGGCTGAGAGGGGATTCAAAACGGACACTGAGGTGGCTCTCTTTCTACTGGACTGGTTTTTTGTCTCACTAGCTTGCTAAGTTAGCTAAGTTGAAAACAAGGATGTCAAATCCTATTACTTCTCCTTTTCTTTCGACCGCTCGCACACAAAGAAGTAGAAGAAGAAGCGAGACACTCCCACTCCTGTCAATCAAACTCAACTGGCAGGAATCAGAAGTAAATTGTAAATGGTTCGTAGCTAAGTAACCTAAGTGTAGGCAGACTTGAAAGGTCAATTGTAATAATATCATGAATGAACAATTGTAAACACAGTACTCAACAGAATAGGTAATACTCAAGTCTTGATTGAAACTTTTCCTAAATGCTTTATTAAACATACAGACATGCACATTAAAAGTAGCCATAAGTTGTTACTTTGCATGTGCTCTCAGGACATGTGGTTGTGACCATCTCTGTAAAGAAGAGAGGCATGTAATGCACATGTATACAGTAGTACAGAGTCAGTTGTCTATTGTATAGACAAGGTGTTCAATTGCTCAAGTGTTGCCAGACGTTCGAGTGTTCGAGTGTACAGTGGTGCATAGTCAGTTGTCTATTGTATAGGTACAAGGTGCAAGGTGTCACGTGTTCACTTGTTGGTCCAGGGGGTGGCATGTGTGCCATTGTTATAATGAGAGTGAGGGCCTATGTATAGTACAACCAGAGTACTATAAACGGACAGTCTTCTTCTGAGCTGCTGGTTGGCAGGGGGCTTCTTCCAAGCTACTCTTTGGCAGGGGGAAAGTGATGTCTTGAGCCTCATCATAACAGAAGTGAACATGTGACACCTTGCACCTTGTCTATACAATAGACAACTGACTCTGCACCACTGTACACTCGAACCAACACCTGACAACACTTGAGCAATTGAACACCTTGTCTACACAATAGAGAACTCACTCTGCACTACTGTATACTACTGTACAGTATACTTGACATGTTATGTAAATGCACTGCATGTATCATGGACACAGTCACAGCCATCCATGATCAGATACTGCTGTCTGGCCATGTCCAGTCCGGGTGGGGTTTGCACCTGAAGACCATCTTTGGGGGGGCTTGACATCAGCGTTGCACAGCAGCCGACACCTGACTGGTGTTGCATCACTGTGTTCTCTGGCCTCAACCACACCAGGCATCCCAGCATCAAAGCTGCAACAGAACAGAAGGGAGGTTCATTAAAATAGTGCATTACAATATTGGCCACAAATAAAATACAACCATACCATGTCCATAAATGGAATAGCTAATACATGACAATGATAATTACCTGAAGGGCTGGTAACTCTTAATGTTTGGGAGCGTTTTGAAATAGCTACTCAGATGCTGGTGCCAGTTGTAGCTTTTAACAAGCACTGTGCCGTCCTCAAGTCCGACAAGCTGGAGCGCTGTCTCTCACCACCCCAGCAATGTCAGTAAAAGTGTCTACTCTGGTCTTCCTATAGCGCTGCTTGATCAAGCCAAAGCACCAGTCAGGGGAAAACTTGGTGTGGCCTGCAATCAGGAAGTGTAGGTCTAGCTTCAGGTGAAGCTTGTGCATGGTCTGTACCACAGCACAAAGTTGTTCTTGTTTTGTCCACTGCAGTCTCCACAATGAAGGTCCACATGTGTTTCTCCAACTCCATAGTTGTTGAAGAAACATAGTTGATGACTGCATTGCTGCTCTTGACGCCATCCCTTTGTCGATCAGGTAGTTCACTTGCTTTTATGGTACCTAAACATAAAAAAGCTCAATTAATGAACAGAAATACTGATCAGAAGCCATATTACAAGAAATTCCTAACTTGCAAATCCCATCATAACTGTAGGTTATGGGTTACGATTTGCTTAATACCTACTGGAGAAAAACATCCTCTCTTAATCCCTTCACTTTAAACTTAAGACGTAATTACTTACAAGCAGGGGTCAAAATTAACTTTTTAGCTCAACAGCCAAATGTCTGGTAGATGAAAATTTGTACCCATCAAACCTTTTTTTCCCCAGCCAAAAATAACATTTATATAAAGCCTTTTTTGTGTCGCGTAGACATACAGTACATTTAATCTGGATAATAACATGATATGGTGGTGAATAAAAACAGTGGTCAGAGCAGATTCCTGGTGCCACAGCATAGGTGGTGTTGTAGTCCTATCCCCAACTGAAAATATCGATCTAGTGATTAGTCAACCCATTGCTAAATCACACACTACTAAGCTATCCCATAGGAATGAGCCTATAACCATACCAGCTGGGCAAGCTGACTTTGCTAGCTACCTAACCTACCCCTAATGCTATTTTCCTGTTCGATTGCTGTGCAACATATCAATTGGACAGTTGTTAAATGTATTTCACAACACTGGTTATTCTAGCCAACAATGTCAAATATAGAGGGTTTTCACGGCCCGTCAACTGTCGGCCATGTTGGAGGTTGACGCTACTGAATGTAGATAGCTAGCTATCTAGATAGATCAATAGACAGGTAGATAGACCTATCTATCTACCTATCTATCTAGTCGTTAGCCTAAACCTGAGCTTACACCTGCTAAACCTAAGCTTAAACCTCCAACATGGCCGGCCGTGAAAACTCTCTATATGTGACGCTTGTTTTGGCTCTCTGGCACAATAGGGTTAGCTACATTAGCTAGTCACGAGACAGTCCCAGTCAGCTGACGTAGCATAGCTTTAGATGACAACAAGTTTGCTTGCTGTGTGAATAGTTTAGCTACATACTTTGTGAGGCAAGGGTTGGTGACAAGGACTAGCTAGCTTGTAGTAGCTAACCTTAGCTAAAGCACTTTGAGAGAAAGTGCACAGTATCTCCGACTCCCCAGGCCTTGAGTTAGCTAGCTAACTCTAGCTAGTGTGTTAGCTAGCACTAGCTAACGTTAGCTAGCTATCATTGGGCTTCATTTCCTGAACTTAGCTTTAGCTTAGCGTGCAGCCAGGTTATGGGTTACTGTTTACTTCAGATATTACTCTACATTTCAACCAGACATTCCAGTGAAACCAGGTAGTCAAAAGAACTTACCTGATATAAAATGGGCACCGCAAACGCGGGCATTTCTGATGATGTCCTCATTCCAGTCCATACGCTTAATAATGGCTTGTAGCCACAGGCGAATTTCTCTGTCTTCCTCTGCTACTGTTTCAAGAATGCGCGCGCATACTTGTGCTGACTAGGCTGCAAAAGGATCTATAATTCACAAATATGACCCACGCTCGTTTATTAATGGCCGATGGCTCTACCACATAAATTCAATAACTGACAGAACCACCAGGTAACCGCATTTTTACATAACTTCTATAACATCCAATGACAAAATATGTCATGGTACCTTGGTATGTCCACACCAAGGATTGAACTCACAATATTTGCGGTGATAGGCAGTGCACTATCCACTCGGCCACCGCTGACCTTGGAAATCTGTGGAGTCTTTTTGTTTTGATGTTCTGGGACCACTGCCTCTTGTGGTAGCAACATAGAACTGCAGGTCAACAACCCGACGGAGGGATAGATAAAGCAGCATTCCCTCTTCATGCTGCGTCGGCTTACAGCCAACGCACAAAAAGATTGATAAACAAGTGAGTCTTTTTTGGACTAAGAGAAATCCAACAGTGTTCCAAATATGGCAACACCAATGATTGAAGCAGAGGCCATTCCCATCCTATACCCTGAAGAAGCTATGAATGAAAATACCCGGCAGCTCTACAAACAGAAGCTGTTGGAGGACAGACCTGAGACCCTCTTTGCTGACCTCTATAAGATAGATGGGAAGCTCTGCAACATTCTACACTGACAGCCCTGTAGCATGGCGCAATGCTATGATCCATCCCTACCCCCCATCTTCAGTAAAGAGAGAAGATTTCTCCAAAGGCTGGACACTGACAATAAGGGATGAGGAGCAACACACCATACCAACTGTGAACCTCTATAAATCAGAAAAGGTTGTGTTGCAAGGGGGCAACCTCAGACTAATACAGAGACTTCCTGCTCATCAGGGACAGAGCCCAACAGGAAAAGTGCTCCCCCAACCTGACTGACGACCCTCCACCCACCAGCCACTCCTCTGAGCAGACAGAAGAACAGCCTCCAGGGGAAGCTGAGCCCCACACTGACCACACTCAGAACCCCTACCACATCATGAGAGACAAGTTCACCCAGCTGGAGGTAGAAGTAGTGCAGCTGAGACAGATAGTCAGCTCTCTTCAGTCAGAGAAGGGGAAGACAGACCAGAACAGTGGCAGAAGATCACAACAGAAGGAGAGGAAAGACGAGACAGAGGGCCACAGGAAAGCGATAGCAGCACTGAGGAAAGAAGTCAAACAGTTTCAGCAAGACAGAGAGAGCTACTTGGCCCAACTCACAGCACTGAGAGAGGAGGTGAGAGAGATGAGACAGGAGAAGGAGAGAGAGATGTCCGCACATCCTCAACAGCAGTTCAACCCCCGATTTCAGCACAACGCCCATACCTCCACCTAGACAGACAAAGTGTCACACATCCAGCCAGCTCCGTCCACCTCCCAGGCAGACATGGGTAGCATCCAACAGGGAAACACACAGCAGACAGCAGGCTGAGGTAGTCATCCTCATTGACTCTAACGGGAAGTTTCTAGAGGAAAATAAACTCTTCCCTAAACACAGAGTGGCTAAGTTGGGGTGCCCAAACACCCAGACAGCCAGTGAGATGTTGAGTGTAGAACAACTAGGTTGCCCCACTCACATCATCATCCATACAGGAACCAACGACCTCAGAAAGCACAGGAGAAAGTGGCCACCTCCCTCCGGACAGTGATAGAGAAGGCCTCCACCACCTTCCCCAACTCCCGCATGATAATCTCCACACTGCTGCAGCGAAAGGACCTCCATCCAGACACCATCCACAAGGTCAACATCAGCATCGCCAGAGACTGTGCCCTCAAGCCAAACGTCCACTTGGCTTACCACCCAACTCTGGACCTGGACTGCCTGTACGACGATGTCCACCTCTACAGAGAGGTAGTCCCAACCTTCGCCAAGACACTGAAAGATGTTGCCCTAAACCGGATGCCCATCATCTCACACAGAAGCACCAGGCCACCAGGACCCACACACACACACACAACCAGTTACACAACTAAGGATAAAGATTTGTTATAGAACAATATTATTAATAGTATTTAGTTATCTTGATGTACAATTGTTATGTTGTTTATCTCATTTTAAAAAACAAAAAGGTAGCCTATAAGCAGTGGCGTATTTGGGAATGGGCAACATGGGCAGCCGCAGGGGGCGGCAAGAGGACCAGAAAAAGAAAACAGAAAAAAAAATCTGGGAAAAATTAATAAAAAAAAAAAAAATGATAATAATGTAATTACATGCTAGTTACTAACGTTATTATCTTACTTTAATGTTATGTTAGCCTAGCCTATGGTGCTGTTAGCCAGATAGCTGTCCTAGTTAGCTAGAAAGGCAGAAGACAGTAAATACGGAAATAAAAACATTGGAGAGAAACGTTTTTTTTTTTTTGCCTTGGTATTTACTGCAATTTTAACAGAACACTGTCTTTGTTGTCTTTGTGGGGGGAATAGGGGCTCATGCAGTGACTGGGTGACTGTTTTCTCTGTTAGGCTTAGCTATTTAGCTAACTAACATTAGCATAAGCATTGGATAAACTTCCACACAGTTTCATCATGATAATGTGTGTAGCCTCTTGCCTTCAGCATAAATGATTACAACCTCACTACAGCACATTATAAACACTTTCATTGAGGTGAAATCATAGGTTTTCTGAGATTGTATTGACTTGACTAGCTAACGTTACTGAGCTCGGGAATTGTCAATGCTGTAGGCTGGCTAACTTAAACCAGGGTCGCGCCAGCGAGCGCAGGGGGGGCGCCAGGCCTAAGACAATTTGAGGCCTTAATATTAGCTAGAAATATTTGTCAAAGAATCTTATTATTGACATGTTACAGCAATTTTAATAAAATACATGATCATATCGGATGAAGGGCTAAAAAGCCTTGTATTTACGGCACTACAATAACAAATGAATCTGAGACTATGCATCATGTCAATAACTGCTACACTAGGGGGGGGGGGGGGGGTCCATCAGGTGTAAGTAAGGGGGGCTCTGCGGAAGCAAGGTTGGGAACCCCTGAGTTAAACTGTCTAGCCTGTGTAATGATGATTATCCTGTGTACTATATTGGGTCTTTTGGGGTTTTTAAGCCTATAATTAGCCAAGGAGGTTGAATGGTTCATTTGGTTCCTCTCCTGAAGGTTTGACTCATACTGTATTTCGGAGTACAAACTATATTTTGGAGCACTCACTGCCCAGCACGAGGGCACTGCCACTGGCCAGTGTGAGGGCACTGCTACTGACCAGGGTGAAGAGAAGCCATCTACCTCCTCAGCCACACAGGGATCTACTGACCAGGATGAAGAGGAGCCATCTACCTCCTCAGCCACACAGGGTTCTACTGACCAGGGGCCTCATTTATCAAAGAGCGTGTAAATTCCGGTGTAAAAGAGGGCGTACGACGAAAACGCGGAAAATGCGAAATCGAGCGTACAACGAGAATATATACACGTTTTTCGGATCTATCAAAAAGGTCGTACGCCCTTTTCTGCACGAGAAATCCGAGACTGGCGGGGAAGAGAGCGTACGCGCACGCGCCCCGTGTTCCGCCCTCGCCACGCCCTAATCCAACCATATATGGTCAAAACCATGAGTGGCCAAACGTGGTTTCCCGGAAGGAACCGGCTTAAAAAGGTAGCGTGGAGCACCCAGGCGGGACAATGAAACATGGAACGAAGAGCTAAGAAGAGGAACTTCTCGGAGACGGAGGTGCATGTGCTAGTTGGTGAGGTCCACGCGAGGAAGGCAATCCTCTTCGGAAGGTATTAATAGCCTACCTTTGTCTGTTTGCTCCTACAGCTTAGTAGCCTACTTTAGCTACGTTTTGTGCATCTAGGATTTGGCATACACGGACATACTGTAACATGTGGCTGTGAGGAAAGCAAACATTCTGTGGTAGGCTATGATTAAATTAGGACCAAAAACAGTGAACAATAACGCAGATGACCACTTCATAATGTTAGAACACATTAAACATTTTCCCCTCTGGGAAATTAAGACTCATCTAAATCACCCGGTAAATCACAGCATTTATTTGACTGCCAACAGAAAAACATATCAAATGAATATGGCTGCACAATGAAATGTTTAATGCATAATCAAGTTCACAGACAAACTCAAAGAAAATGATTGAAATTGTTTCTCCAGACTCTGACGTGGGGTCGGACTCAGAGGAGGGGGAGTCTGCAGTGGTCCTTGACCTGACGGTCGTGCCCCCGCGAGTTGTAGCCTCCACCTCCAGCGCCACGACCTCCACCTTCTTATCAGCTTTGAATATATATCTTGGCAAACATAACACGGGATGATGTACAAGGAGGGGACAGATACCTAGTGAAAGTACTATTGGTTGCTAGTAAAAAGACAATAACGAGGGCTTGGTATAAGGTGGAACGCCCAACCAAGGAGCAGTGGCTGGGTGTTGTGGAGGAGATGTATGTTAGGGAGAGGTTCACGCATGCATTGAGGATGCAGGAAGGAAAGTTTGAAGGGAGATGGGAAAAATGGATGGATTATAGAAGGAAGTGTGATGATACCACTAATATTAAAATTGTCATATTTGAGTAAGAAAAAAAAGCTGCATGGATGGATGTACCCATAAGCTGTTATTGTAGGTTTTTATGTTTTATTGTATTGTCGTTGTATGGATGGAAAATGCTAATAAAGATTAAAAGTAAATAAGACAAAGAATATGTATCTTGGCTATGGACACACCAACAAGCCAGCCGTCACGCGCAGCGCCTGCCTCCAGTCTAGCCCCTACCCTGCTGTGCGCCAGGATGAATGAGTCATGCGTGGAGCCAGGCCACCGTGCCACTACACTTGTGATGAGCATGTCACATATGATTTGGGTATTTCTAGTGTGCACATTTTAGCGATTCACATAGACGTATTCATTCACTGATGGTGCCCTTATGTGGGTGCAGTCGCCATCGCCGTCACCTCTTTGGAGTTCTATCTCGGCCAGTAGGCCGAGTAGCGCCGGATTCATTTAGGCTCGCATTACGCACAGGAGGACTGTCATTTATATGCTTACCAAAGAGCAAACAGGTCCACATGATCACATATTAATGACAATCTAATTGGTCAATTATTGCCGTTTGATGGAGTGCCTGCATTAGGTGTGTGACATATAGCGCGGAAAGGTTTTGGACAGCGCATAGGTTCAGTTTGGGGAACAAATCCATATCGGACCATGAATGAGCCGGTTAGAGGACACGTCTAATCTTGCATTGCGATATATGTTGGTGCTGAATTGGGCTATTAGCCTACATGATTGTGCGTTCATGAACTGTCGCTCTTATTCCCTCCGTCAAACATAGTAATTCACCGACGCACCACCTGCGTCGCCAGTTCCCCCTGTGTTCAAAGAGGGCGTAGAACACCGTGTAAATCGGTACGACAACTTGAGAGGTGTCGTACAAAAGCGCGGAGAAAGGCGACTAAATTTCCGCCCTTTCGGCTTGATAAATCGCAATGTGGGGGGGGCAAATGGCGTACGCCTGAAATCGCGAAAAAGACCGTGTAAAAGAAGGCGTACCTCAATGATAAATGAGGCCCCAGGGCGAAGAGGAGCCATCTACCTCCTCAGCCACACAGGGTTCTACTGACCAGGGTGAAGAGGAGCCATCTACCTCCTCAGCCACACAGGGTTCTTCAGCACAGCACGTCTGAGGATGAAGACTCATATGCAGCATCTCCCCAGCAGGATTTTCCAGGTGTGTTTGTGTGCACATACATGTGTTAATGTGTGGATCCCTTTATACAGTAACATAAACAAAATAAATTATTTATTTTAGTTTTACATTTCAATATTGTAGGAAACAATGATGATGTTATTATTACGGGTATGTATGTGTGATGTTCCACCACTATACTGTAAATGCTGTGAATAATATGTGTAAATTAATGCCCATGTTCTCTCCATTAGAAATGCTTGTAGCAGCATCCCCCCCAATCCTGGCAGCTAAGGATGAACAACTGACAGACCCTACTCACTGGCCTTCAGTTCTGACGGACAGAATTCAGACCCAACTAGTTTGCAGAGGACCAAGTGAGGTAACACCTAACTTTGTTTTCCCGAGAAATGCAAAAGGAAGAAGTTGCCACAACCAGTATTTCAAAAAGACCTTGGTGAGCGGTGAAAAGATACCTTGAAGTTGGTTGGTGTATTCAGAAAGGAAAGACAGCCTGTTCTGTTTCTGCTGCAAACTCTTCTCAAAGAAGGACATCCATTTAACAAAGTAAGGACTGACAGACTGGAAACATGCAAGTGCTTTGCTGACTTCACATGACACCAGTCAAGAACACCTAAACTGCATACTCGTGTGAATATGTTTATACGATGTGTACATTTGCAATTGTTTAATAAACACATTTTCTGCACTATTAACCCATGTCTGTCGCTCTATTTCAATGTATTGCTATTTCATCTGTATGCTGCTGTGTGTGCTGCTATTTTGGCCAGGGCTCACCTGAAAAAGAGATGCAAATCTCAGTGTGACTGGTTAAATTTCAGAACAACTTACTTATTCCTGTTAAAATGCTATATGGCATGACCATATCTTAAATGTTTCTCAAATTGGCATACCCATAGGCCCGTTGGGGATGGGTGGTGGCAGGGGGGCTCGCCCAAGGTGGCATATAAGATAGAAATGCCACTGCCTATAAGTGATGGAATCGTTTTACTGTCGCATGTTGGAACATTCAAGGTCTGAGGTCCTTTGCTTTTGACACCAAGAGCAGGGACCCAGACTTCATTAGAGATATGTGAGATACAGATGTTATTCTGCAGGAAACATGGAGTAGAGGAAAGGAATACACTGGTAGCCCCCCAGGGTACAGAGAGATCATTGTGCCATCAACCAAATTAAAGGGAGTCACTCAGGGCAGAGACTCAGGACGGATGCTGGTCTGGTATAAAATGCACCTCATACATTCCATTGATTTAGTAAAAATAGGAAAAATTTTCATTTGGCTTAAAATTAAAAAAGAAACAACTTCAGTTGATGACCATTTATTTTTATGTGCAGCATATATCCCTCCATCAGAGTCACTGTATTATAAAGAAGATAGCTTCTCCATTCTAGAGGATCAGATCAGTCATTCCCAGGCCCAGGGTAATGTGTTAATCTGTGGAGACATCAATGCCAGGACAGCCACAGCGCCTGACAACATCATCAACCATGGTAGCAAATACATCCCAGGCTTCTGCATCCCTCTGCCCTCACCCCCCCAGAAACAACTAGGACAAAACAACCAGCCCTCACCCCCCCAGAAACAACTAGGACTAAACAACCAGCCCTCACCCCCCCAGAAACAACTAGGACAAAACAACCAGCCCTCACCCCCCCCAGAAACAACTAGGACAAAACAACCAGCCCTCACCCCCCCCCCAGAAACAACTAGGACAAAACAACCAGCCCTCACCCCCCCAGAAACAACTAGGACAAAACAACCAGCCCTCACCCCCCCAGAAACAACTAGGACAAAACAACCAGCCCTCACCCCCCCAGAAACAACTAGGACTAAACAACCAGCCCTCACCCCCCCTGAAACAACTAGGACAAAACAACCAGCCCTCACCCCCCCCAGAAACAACTAGGACAAAACAACCAGCCCTCACCCCCCCCAGAAACAACTAGGACAAAACAACCAGCCCTCACCCCCCCAGAAACAACTAGGACAAAACAACCAGCCAAAACGGAATGCAACTAGTGCAGCTCTGTCGGTCACTGGGTCTGTACATAGTCAATGGAAGGTTATGGGGGGACTCTTATGGAAGATACAGACACTGTTCTCATCTTGGCAGTAGCACTGTTGATTACATGTTAACAGACATAGATCCAGTGCACCTCAGGGCTTTCACAGTCGGTCCTTTAACCCCCCGATCTGACTACAGCAGAATCACTCTGTATTTCAAAAAAGACTCAGACACACCACATTGAGGTGGAGTCCAGTATACTGCACAGGGCACAACAACCCTACAGGTGGACTAAAAACAGTAGAGAACTTTATCAGCATGAAATTGGCAATAACAAAATTCAATCACTATTAAACAATTTCCTCACTAAAACATATCCCCCAAACAAAGAAGGAGCTGTTCAAGAAAAACTCCATCTTTGACAAGTTGGCTGCCTTGTCTAAATTAAAGAAATCACCCAAATCCCAAAACAAACAAGTTAATAGTGGCAAATGGTTTGATTCTGAATGTAAACACATAAGAAAAGCACTTAGGAAACGATCAAACCAAAAACACAGAACCAGACAATCAGGAGGTACGCCTCCTCTACTGGCAAACTCTAAAAGAATACCATCACACCATCAGGTCAAAGAAGACACAGCACATCAAACACCAACTCACTTTAATGGAGGAAGCTATAGACTCTAATACATTCTGGGACAATTAGAACCATTTAAATAAACCTCACAAAGAAGAACTGGTAATGCAAGATGGGGATATATGGAAGAATCACTTTGAGAAATGATATAGAGAATCACACCTAATTCGGCACAAAAAGACATACACAACAAATGCATGCGCCTCAGCATCCACTGACCCCGCTCTGTCATCTGTTGGAAGGGTGAGTAAATACTTTTGGCAATATAGTGTAGTTTTAAGTGTGGGCTGTTTCCCTGATATCTGGAACAAATGCTTAATAACACCAATCTATAATAACAAATAAATTTGACCCGGACAATTACAGAGGAATTTGTGTCATCAGTAACTTGGGGAAGATGTTCTGTTCCATCATCAACAACCGACTACAACATTTTCTCAGTGAGCACAACATCCTGAGAAAAAGCCAAATAGGGTTTCTACAAAAACACAGAACTACTGACCACATTTACACCCTCCACTCCCTTATAGAAAAACATGTAAATCAAAATAAATAAAAAATATTCTCCTGCTTTGTTGATTTTGAAAAGGCCTTTGATTCAATCTTGCATGAAGGTCTTCTATTCCAATTATTAGGAAATGGGGTGTGAGGGAAAACCTATGATGTTATTAAATCAATGTATATTAACAATAAATGTGCAGTCAAAATTGATGATACGAGAACAGAATTCTTCCCCCAATTAGGGATGGGACCGATCCGATCCAATATCGGTATCGGGTGCCGATACTCATGTAATTCATGGATCGGAAATTTCCGATCCACGTGCGGAGATTTCCGATCCGCCTGCTGTGTGCGCGCTTTCACGTTGTCTGCTGGAATGATTCCACAAGTGATTCCTGCCGGCTTAATTTTGCTGCTACACGCTAACCTGCTGGCTGGCTGCAAACTGTGGAATGGGACTTCCTAGAACGGAGGCGTGTCTCAATGAAAAACAATGGGAGTTATGAGACACGCCTCCATTCAGGAAGGTCCATTCCACAGTTTGCAGCGAGCTAGCCTGTAGGCTAAACTTCACAACATGTCCGCTGTATGGAGTTATTTTACTCTTGAAACACCGCAAAGCAAGACAGCAACATGTAATGTTTGCAAAGCCGTCGTTCCGAGAGGTGGAAGCTCTGTCGCAACGTACAATACTACTAATCTAATCAAACATTTGAAAAAGCACCACCCAAAAGAGCACAGCGAATATTTAGCCAGGGGGCAGAAAGATGAAACGAAACGTCAAGAATCACTCCTGGAGTCATTCCAAAAGCAGGCTAAACTTCCAGCAGACAACGTAAAAGCCAAAATGATTACAGAGAAGTTGCTCAACTTTATCATAGTCGACGACCAACCATTAAGTGTGGTGGAAAACGAGGGGTTTCGCAGCCTGATGGAGCACTTGCAGCCAAGGTATAGTCTACCATCCAGAAAATATATATCAGAGACTGCGCTACCCAAACTATACAGCCGAGTGTCGTCCAAGTTAGCTGATAAGTTAAAAGGAGTTCCAGCCCTGAGCTTTACCACAGATATTTGGACCTCGGATGTGTGCCCAATGTCACTAATCAGCCTCACAGTGCACTGGGTTGACTCTGGCGCACACAGCCTACAGAGTGCGGTGCTTCAGCCAGTGTACTTTGTGCTGATCAGATGAAGCAGCCCATTGTATGCATTTTCTTTTATTGGGAGGGAGAGCAGTGTAGAGATGTTTACACTTTATTTCATATTTGACACTTGAAAACCGCATTGCTGCATAGTAGTCTCTACTTGATTTGTGTTTGTGCTGTTCACATTTATATGACAGGTAGGCTATTCTTTGCTTTTTGATAGTGTATATATTTGCACTAGTAAACGCTGCCTTGTTACACATTTTATTTCAAGTCAGACAAGTAAACCCTTGTGGCTGCTGGAGAGTGTATTTGTTGCACTTTTATGGAATTTAATAAATATTGATAATCAATTTTAAGCTTTTCTGACCTGCTTTTCTGAGCTTATACTTCCCTCAAGTACATGTCATACTTGCCTGTAGAGAGGAGTTTATTACAGCCTCATAAAATAAACAATAATAATAATAATATTCAAGCAAAAAGAGCTCTGGTATCGGAATAGTATCGGTATCGGCCGACATCCAAATTCAGGTATCGGGATCGGATCGGAAGTGAAAAAATGTGGATCGGTGCATCCCTACCCCCAATGTCGTGGAGTGATGCAAGGCAACAGCCTTAGCCTAACGCTATTCAATATTTATATAAATTAATTGGCAAAAACATTAGAGGACTCATCAGCTCCTGGCCTCACCCTCAACAACACAGAGGTCAAATGCCTCCTGTATGCAGATGACCTGGTGCTGCTGTCCAACTCCAAATAGGGACTACAGCAGCTCCTAGATCTTCTGCAGCAGTTCTGTCAGACCTGGGCCCTGACAGTTAACATGAAAAAGACCAAGATCATGGTGTTCCAGAAAGGTCCAGATGTCAGGGACATCAGTTTGTATTAAGCTCCACCTCCATAGAACACACACACACCTACACATATTTAGGACTGAAAATCAGCTCCACAGGGAGCTTCAACACAGCTGTGAGTGACCTGAGGGAAAAGGTAAGAAGGGCTTTTTATGCCATCCGAAAATCTGTCCAAATTAATATTCCAATTCGAATCTGGTTGAAAATGTTCAAATCAGTGATACAACCAATTGCACTGTATGGTAGTGAGGTCTGGGGTCCATTGGCTAATCAGGAATTTTCTAATTGGACAAACATCAAATTGAAACCCTTGACACTGAATTTTGTAAATCCATTCTAAAAGTTCAAAGAAAACTCCAAATAACGCATGCAGAGCAGAACTTGGCCAATTCCCTCTTCTAATTGATATTCAAAAAAGAGCCAACAAATTTTATATGCATCTCAAAACTAGTGATCCAACCTCTTACCATCACCAAGCCTTACAAAGCCAAGAGGAGAACATGGAGAGGAGTCCCCTCAGTCAGCTGGTCCTGAGGCGGACCTCCACTGACCCTGCCCTGCCTCAGGACAGCCTCCACACAATCTGGCCCAACCAAATTATCAAGAAACAAAAAGAAAACTATACTAGGGCTGCGAGCAGCAGTGAGCAGGCCCTCGCACCCCACGTGTGTTGGGGTGCGGCGCCATTAAAGGGTGTGCTATTTTGGTGTCCAGTACTGTGAGAAACTTCCTGTCACCAGTAGGTGGCGCTCTAAGCGTGACTCAATACCGACGCATAGATGTGTTCAGGACGGCACCTTGATGAAGCGTTAGAAATGTTGTGTAAATCGGACAATGTATGTAGGAGTTATGATGACTTCCTGCTTGACCTGTAGGCGGCGCTATAAGTAAGACGCAATACTGACCTACAGATGTGTTCAGGACGCGATCTTCATCAAGCATGAGCAATTTGGGGTAAATCGGATAATGAATGTAGGAGTTATGAGGACTTCCTGTAAGCAGTAGGTGGCGCTATAAGTATGACTCAATGCTGACACACAGATGTGTTCAGGATGCGACCTTCATCAAGCATGAGCAATTTGGAGTAAATCGGAAAACGTATGTAGGAGTTATGAGTACTTCCTGTTTCACCAGTAGGTGGCGCTGTAAGTGTGACTCAATTCCGATGCAAAGATGTGTTCAGAATGTGACCTTCATGAAGCGTCAGCAATTTGGTGCAAATCAGATAATGTATGTAGGAGTTTTGAGGACTTCCTGTTTCACCAATAGGTGGCGCTATAAGTATGACGCAATACTGACACATAGATGTGTTCAGGACAGAACCTTCATGAAGCGTGAGAAATATCGGACAAATCGGATAATGTATGGAGGAGTTATGAGGACTTCCTGTTTTATGGCGAAATGTCCAAATTTGGCGGGGCGCCACGGCAAGGGTGTTGGGTGAAAACTCAATTTTTTAAATAACTTTTGATCACAAAGGTCTTAAGATGAAGCTGACCGATTATGAAGTTGATCGGATGAAATCTGTAGGAGTTCGTTAAAGTACGAGGCATGGAAATGGTTAAAACAAGGACAAAATGGCACATTAAAGTCGCACTGAAATGAAAAAAGCATTCTGTCCCATTTTGGTTCACATAATTAGTCATAGTGTTCACCTATTCAAAAATGTATGCCCAAAAAATTACAAAATTTGACTTTTGTTGTAATCTTATATCAAAGTATATCATTTCTTACTTCCTGGAAAACGGTAGGTCACGTGCAGTGACGACAACAGGTACCTTAGATTTTAGGCCAATAATCTCACGACATCCACCCGTCAATCAACGCTATCCTTCTATCGAATCTCTCTAAAGTTCTTAAAACCCGTCCACTTGTCAATGTTCCAATCAAATTCCTCTAAACATATGTCCCACCCTCATAGCTTGTTTGCATCGGAAATACGTCAAACTACGGAAGTTAGATGATCTCAAACGTCCGTTTCAGTGCGACTTTAAGAGCAAAATGGCTGACTTCCTTTTGGATGTTGGGTATAGCTCCAAGATACATTTTAGTGTGTCCCGATGAACTACATATGCCCACCTATATTTGACATATATTTGACTGCCGTGTGAACAGCCCACGGCCCTGAACAGACCCGCATGCGCAGAAGAACAATAACAAAGATGTCAGGACGTCACGCACAGCGCACAGTTTATGGAAGTAACGTTAACCATGGATAACGTTCTATTAATACATCCATGATAATGTTACAACCACAACTGAAGTTAGCCTTTACTACGGGTTGATTTTCAAGTAGGCTATTTGTGCAGTGGAAGCCGGCGACGGTATGAGCAAATGATAATGAGAAGAAGGATGAGGATCGTCTTGTGACGTGCAGTATGCCGCACAAGCACACCACAGTGGAACGCTTCACAAATTTACAAGTCACTGCTCTAGAGACATAAAAGTAGCATTAAATGCGACATGACTGTTCAGACGGCGGGCGCGTTGCAAAACATCAGACATGTATCTGATATAATACCACCTCTGAAAGCGACCCATGTTGGATTTAAAAAAATCAGATTTCATGTGACTTGCGCTGTTCAGACGGTCATGAAAAAATCTGACCTGAGTCGCATGTAGGCAAAAAGATCGGATTTGGGTTATATTTCACTGCCGTGTGAACAAAGCCTAAGTGAGCACAATAGAACAAGCACTACTACTCTTTATGGTGAGGTGAGCACAGGTGACCACACTTGATCCTAATTGTGATCTGGTGAAACCGGGTTACGGTTAGGGTTAGCAGCCGACCCCACAGGAATCAGGTGGATTCCTCAGGTGCTACTCCGTGGCAGTGCAGGTAGTGGGATTGAGCGTGCGACTGGCCGGGTGTAGGTTCTGGTTTCGATCAGTACATCAGCTGTTCTGATCCTTCCATCTGGGCTAGGAATCAGTTTGACTACCTGGCCAACTGGCCACTGGGACCTTGGTAGCTGCGGATCCATCACTAGGACAATGGAATCCAATGTCAGAGTTTATGCTTGGATTTGTCATTTCTGTTGTACCTGTAGTGTGGGCAGATAATCTCTGATGAAATGGGACCAGAATTTATCTGCCAGAATTTGGCTGTGGCGCCATCTTCGCCATCTCATGGACTCCGGGGCGTAGGCAACCTGAGGCAAGGCAGCATCCGGCCGCCCCATCAGAAGCATCTCGGGAGTAATTGGGTCAACATTTGCCACATCAGATGAAGCGTATCCCAATGGTTTTGAGTTAAGAATGCCCTCCACCTCCACAAGCACACACAGGTGTCTCTCCAGGTTCCCTGAAGTGGTGAACTGTTTACCACACTCTTTACATTTCAGTGGACCGTCTGCAATATGGATGTTCAAGTGAGCCTTTAGGTTCCCTATCTGGTTGAACCGCTTGTCACAGTGAGGGCAATTGCGGCCCTTGTCAGCGTCATGCGTCTCCAGCTGGTACATCTCGGCAGTGGGGTCGGAGAAGGCCCTGTCGCAGTAGTCACAGTGGTACGGCTTCTCGCCACTGTGTACCAGCCGGTGGTGTTTGAGTTTGCCAGACGTGGTGAAGAGCTTGCCGCAGTCCTCGCAGCTGTAGCGCCCCTCCCCCGTGTGCCACTTCCTGTGGAGGTTCAGCAGGTTGATTTGACTGTAGCTCTTCCCACAGGTGGAGCAGCAGAACGGTTTCAGAGGGCTGTGGGTTTTCTCGTGTGCCTTGCAGGCATCTGGATCAGAGAAAGCCTTTTGGCAGTCCCGGCAGCTGAAGGGCTCCTCTCCTGTGTGAATACGGATGTGTCTCTTGAAGTTCCCAGTGTGCGTGAACTTCTTGCTACAGTCCTCACACCTGTGGGTCACAGAGCCGTAAGATCGCGACTCGATTCGGCCGATGATGGCTCCGGAGCGTGTCTGCCTCCCCTCTCTTCCGCTCCCTGTGTCCTGACCATCCTCTTCCTCCATCTGGCTGTTGTCATTTACAGATGTAAACAGGCATTGTTGCTCTTGGTTCGTACAGCTAAAAAGGCCCTCGTGACCCTGGAGTGTCCATCCTAGTCGAGTGCGCACTGCTGTTGGACCTCCTTTTGTTCCCCGACGCACAGGTTCGATGGGCTGAAACAGGTGCGAGTTGTCCAATCCAATAAGCAATAGTGGCTGAACCTTCTGAAAAGACTGCAGAGGGAGACCCTTAAGATGTCTATAATGTTGTTGGAGGGGCTTTACTGAATATGTCTTATCAATGAGATGATCTACTCCTGGGGCAGTGAAAGCATCATGAATGGTGACTTTAACCTTTGGCCTAAAAAGGGGGGATATCTCAAAGCTAACCGTTGTTCCTTGGAGGTGAATGATGTCGGGTCGGACTGTACGGAGGGTGAGGGTCTCCTCCTCTCCTCTCCTCTCCTGTCATTTCCAGGTGCTGGGCAGCTGCAGGCAGCAGCATGGTCCATACAGCCCCATCATCAAGAATGGCATATGTTTCTAGGGTCTGGAGTCCATTCCCGATTATCACTGGGGCCACTTTTAGGAGGACACGGACAGAAGTGCTAGAGTGGGCAAAATATACTTAGCTGGGGCTTTGGTCTTGTCAGAGGCTCTAGTCCTCTCAGAAGAATCACTTTGAGACACTCGATGTAAAATCTGCAGATGCATCTTCCCACAATCCCCACATGGCTTCCTCAATGTGCAGTCAGTAGAGGAATGTGATGTACAGCAGCACCTCCAACATCTCCTTAATCCAGTCATTTATCCTCTCTCTGGATTGAGATTTGAGACCAGGACATCTTGGGTAACACTTTACAATAAGGGTACATTAATAAGCATTAGTTAATGCATTATTAAGCATTAAGTAACAGTTAACTAATGTCTCTATTAACCATTTAGTAATGTTATTTATTTTAACTAAGGTTAACTAAGGTTAACTCACCTAACCCTAACCCTAACCTTAACTAAGGTATTAATTAACCCTAAACTTAACTAAGGTTAATTAACATTAGTAACCTAACCCTAAATAAGCATTAGTTAACAGTTAACTAATGTTTTTTGTGACCCTTATTGTAAAGTGTGACCACATCTTGTTATGTAATGCTCATGGCTACAACAGAAGATGCAGTAGATGTTATTGCTCCTTCGAGTACTACCATCTCCTTGTACAGTACCTTTGATGCAGATGTCCGCTACTTGGTTCTGGGACTCAGCACCATGATAAATAGTGACATAGCCTTTGTGTTTCTGCACCTTGTTAGTTCTACTGCTGTCTTCATGGTGGTATCGTTAAACCAGCTTGTTTGACAACCTCTGTTGCTGGGCCTTAGCTTGTAGCCATCCTGACAGGTCATGTAAGTTATAGGGGTTGAGGCTTGCAGAATTGAGTTTACCTTCAAGTTGCAGAAACTCAATGAAGCTATCCCTCAAGTACCTGGGCAGTTAACTCAAAAGGCAATCAACATGGGAGCAGCAGTTCAACTCATAGCCTGTAGGACCCTCCAGGCTCTTCAACATACTCACAAGGAGATGAACATTCAGAGAAAAAGACTGGAAACCCTTTGCATCACCGGCCTTGATATCTGGAGCAGTAAGAATAGCAGCGATTTTAGTTTGGGCAAGCTGATGCGGCTGGCCATACTGCAGCTAGAGTGCTTGTACTGTTGCTGGAATTCATAACATTACTTATTGGAAGTACACAGTGGCAGAATATCTGACTACTGTTACTGACCCAAAACTTAGGAAGACCTTGACTAGGTAGAGACTCAGTGAACACAGCCTGGCCATAGAAACAGGCTGTCACAGACAGAACTGGCTACCCAGGGAGGACAGGCTATGTTCTTCTCTTTGTCATCAGGGAGATATTGAGACAGAATCTCACTTCTTACTATACTGTGAGAAATATAAAGATTTGAGAGAGATTTTCTTCAGTAAAATAAATAATATGTAGGGTTAGGGTTAGGGTTAGAGATGAAGGAATTCCTAGACCACAATGATAATGGAGAGGTCAGTCCAGCTATATTGTGGGATACAGCCAAAGCCTTTCTCAGAGGTAAAATTATAGATCGGATGTCTCTCTCTAAAAAATGAAGAGCTAGAAAACTGCTTGAGATGGAGGGTAAAATCAGGGACCTGGAACGACTGCATAGCTCTACTCAAGATTCCTCTATTCTCCCCCAGATGAGGGTTATTAAACAGGAAATAGATAAGATTCACAGTGAGGAGGTTGAGAAGAGAATGAGATTCACAAATCAAAGGTACTATGAGGCTGGCCCAAAGGCGGCAAAACTATTGGCATGGAAGCTCCGGAAACAACAAGCGGAGAGTACAATTCATAAAATTAGAGACCCTGTCACAAATACGATAAAAACCAAATTAGAAGAAATCCAAAATTCATTTGAAACATACTACAAATCGCTGTATACCCAACCTCAAAAAGCTAGCAGAGAAAAAATAGAAAATGTTTTAGACTCATTGGACCTTCCATCTATCGGTGAAGTGCATAATGATAGCCTCACATCTGAGATCACAAGTGAGGAAATAGATGATGCAATCTCTGCCCTTAAAGCAGGAAAGTCTCCAGGTACCGATGGTTATCCACCAGAATGATACAAGCTGATAAGGGAATCACTGCTGCCATTACTTACGACATGTTTCAATTACGTCATGAAGGAAGGGACCCTCCCTCCTTCCTGGAGGGAGGCGTATATCTCTGTAATACCAAAAGAGGGCAAAGACAAGTTGGACTGTAAATCGTATAGGCCAATAAGTGTTTTGAACACTGATTATAAGTTGTACGCATCAATTCTGGCTAAGAGAATGGAAAAGGTGATGCCACATTTGATAGACGAGGATCAAACTGGGTTTATGAGTAGCAGGCAAACCCATGATAAAATACGTAGAGCCCTCCATATTATAGATCATATAAATAAGGGGGAAAGAGGTGTAATCATACTCAGTTTAGATGCAGAGAAGGCCTTTGATTCAGTTGGCTGGGAATTCCTATATCAGGTGATGGCTAGGTTTGGATTTAGTGAAGAATTTGTGCAAAGACAATATATTCATCCCCAACTGCAAGGATAAAAATCAATGACAGTCTCTCTTTGCAGAGAGGGTTGTCCGATTAGCCCCACCCTCTTTAACCTTTTTATTGAACCATTGGCGCAAACTATCAGAGAAGAAAGGAATCTGGAGTATATATCAATAAGGGGAGTAGAATACAAAGTCTGTACTGTATGTACGCTGATGATGTTCTGCTGACCTTACAAAATCCAGGTTCAGGTGTACCGTTATTGATGAACATCCTAGAAGCGTATGGGAGTTACTCCGAATATGTACTTAATATTTATAAGACACAAGCCATGACATATAACTACACCCCCACGCAGGAACTGGTATCCGCATATACATTTGACTGGCAATCATCATATATTCAGTATCTTGGGGTTTACTTACCAAAACATATGTCCTCCCTGTATACTATAAACTATAACAAAATTAATGAAAATATGTATAGAGATTTGGACAGATGGGCCCTCCTTCCCCTTTATATGGGCAGTAGAGTAAGATCAATAAAGATGGTTATTCTCCCAAAATTATTTTACTTATTCACAGCGCTGCCAGTAGAGATCCCTCTTAAACAATTTTGAGAATGGGACAAGCACATTTCTAGGTTTATTTGGAACCATAAGAGACCTCAAGTAAAATACTTGACCCTGCAACTGCCGAGGGAGGGGGGAGATATGGCTTTACCTTGCCTGAAAGACTATTATGTCGCGGCTTAGTTAAGACCACTTGTACTATGGTGTAGCCCAACATATGAAGGTAAATGGAAGAACATAGAACTCTCTTTGTTGGACACGCCAATACAGGCCGCCTTGGGATGTCCCGACAGAGTGAGGGAAATATTTCAACTGGAGAACCAATGTGTTGGTTTTTCACTTGAGATATGGCTGAAGGTGGTGAGACGATTTCATCTCCATAGAGAGGCAAGGGTACAGAGTTGGCCGGCCTACAACCCACACTACACACCAGCGCTGCAGGACCATAGATATAGGCAATGGACCAGAAGCTAGATAGATCGGAAGCTCTAATCCAAAAATGTTATGTCATCAAAAAGTTTTTGTAACTGCGTACAAAGGCGAGGGTGGAAAAAATATTGTAGGTAGACTCTACAAAGCTATCACCTCAATGAATGGAAATTCAACTGACTATATACGACAGTGTTGGGAAAGGGATGTGGGGGTGGTAATAACTGAGGAGGTATGGTTACATGCTCGGAAAACCCAGTGCTCCACCACTAACTCACTGACTTGGAGGGATTTTAATTGGAAGACCCTGGTCCGTTTTTTTACTCCAAAGCTGAAATCCAAATTTTCTGGGTCCCAACATCCTTGTTGGAGGGAGTGTGGCTCGAGGCAGGCTGACCATGCTCACATCTTTTGGTTTTGTCCATATATCCAACCTTGCTGGGAGGATATCAGTTGTCTGATGTCTAAGATTTTAGGGATCACCATTGATGTGTCTTTTTCCTCTCTGTATCTTGGAGTTCTGCCAGAAGGTCTATGTAAAAGGGATGCCTACTTACTGAAAATAATGTTAGCTGCATGGAAAAAATCTGTCAATAAATGTTGGCTTCAGAAAAACTATCCTACTGTGGACCTTCTTATAAGAATAGTCAATCATATACGCTCCATGGAGATGCTGACCCTCACCCTGCGTCTGCAGAGGGACAAAGGGGAAACATACTGGAGCAAATGGGACTGTTACTTTGAGAAAACGGACTCTGATTAGGGTCTTTTCATTTTTACTTTATTAATTTGTAATAGCACTCTTTTTTAGGCTGTAATGCCATAACTGTTGAATGACAAACTGTCTTGTACATTTGTTGTCAAGGACCACGGCTTGAATATGACCTGTTGACGATGCCCCGTGTTACTGTTTTAGTCTTTTTGTTTGTTACCTTTTTGTAACCTATTTGAAAATACCAATAAAAATGAAAGTAAAAAAAAAAGAAGAAATCCTTATTCAGAGACTCATTCACGGTCTGCAGCACATGAGGGGAGTCAAACTCCAGAAGGAACACCAGACTGTCTCTCTACGCCCCGTCTCCCTCCAGGAGAGACTCTCTCTACGCCCCGGCTCCCTCCAGGAGAGGAACCTGACCTGACGCTCCTCCAGGAGAGGAACCTGACCTGATGCTCTTCCAGGAGAGGAACCTGACCTGATGCTCCTCCGGGAGAGGAACCTGACCTGACGCTCCTCTAGGAGAGGAACCTGACCTAATGCTCTTCCAGGAGAGGAACCTGACCTGATGCTCCTCCAGGAG
>NC_140256.1:13420075-13442575 GCF_949987555.1 Borostomias antarcticus | reverse complement strand
AGAGCAGGGAGGCATTTCTAAACCACAGTTAAATTAGGTGACAGAGCGTTGGTTGAATTACACATGTGACGTCAGTGTGTATGCTCATCTCTCCGCACTGGGCCAAATGCTTACACTGCATTCTGACCTGTTGTAGATGTTCATTCATCTCTGTGTGTGTGTGTGTGTGTGTGTGTGTGTGTGTGTGTGTGTGTGCGTGAGTGCGTGCATATGCGTGTGTGTGTGTGCACGCGTGTGTGTGTGTGTGTGTATGTGTGTGTGCACGCGTGTGTGTGTGTGCGTACAGTCTCTATAGTGTCCGGGCAGCACAGCCAGATTTGAGTAGGAACAGCTGGAGCTCTTAGATTTCACTGGAATCTGCTAATGACTGCAAGATTTTAAGTACTACACACACACACACACACACACACACACAAACACACACACACACATGTGCGCACACACACGTGCGCACACACATGCATGTGCACACACACTCAGCTTCCACACACTCGTCCTACCTGAGGAGGGGTCCGCTGCCGTTCTTGGTGGTCCCGCCCACGATGAGCTCCTCCTGCCAGTGCATGTACTTCCTGGAGAGGCCGTGGCAGCCGCCGGTCAGCGCGCGGGCCACATCCAAGGGCTGCGGCGCCACCACAAAACACCACGGATCAAAATAACTCCATTCAAACGTTCACAAAAAAACACCTGTGTGTAGTATCTGTGTGTGTGTGTGTGTGTGTGTGTGTGTGTGTGTGTGTGTGTGTGAGCACCTTGGTGGCGTTCTTGTTGGGGGCGGTGAGAGGGCAGTCGGGGTCAGCTGGGTTCAGGCAGGGGCGGTCCATGTAGCCGTGGCCCACGTCTGCCTTCGCCAGCATGTCCTCCCAGCTGTCCACCTGGAAGTTGGACGAGCGCAGCTCCTTCAGGAACTCCTTGGGGTCAAAGTTGGTCCACTGGAGCGGGGGCTTCCCTCTGTGGGGGGGGCTTAGTTCAATGCAATGTTCCGTAGTGGGGAGCGTCTGAGGCCAGACCTGCAGGACATTTCTAATGTTTACCGGGTCGTAATTCTACGATGTGAGATCCTGGCGGGTCTGCTGAGCACGGCCGCTCCTCGCCGGCGCTCAGACGCTCTGTGATCGCTCAGAATACCAGCTCTGAACCGCCAGAGCACCCACACGTCTCTGGCTCTCTCGGCCTCAGTCCATGGTCTCTCTCTCTCCTCTGCCTCCTTCTCTTTCTCCACCTCCCTCTCTGGTAAATGTCTCTCTCTTCCTCTCTCTCTTCCTCTCTCTCAGTCTCCATGTCTCTCTTCCTCTCCCTCTCCATTTCTCTTACTGTCTCTCTCTCCATCTCTTTCTGTCTCCCGCTCTCTCTCTCTTTCTCCATCTCTTTCTCTATCTCTCTCTCCATCTCTCTCTCTCTCTCTCTCTCTCTCGGTGGTTCAGACCACATTGTATGTGCTTAACCAGGCTTGGGTCATTATTCCAGGCCTCCCAACCAGAACATAGTAAAATCCTTATTTACCGTCCGGGACCCACCCAACCACCCACCCCCCCCCACACACACACACACACGCACACACACACTCTCAGAGAGAGGTAGAGATCTGTTGAGTGTTACTGTAGCTGGGAACTACTGGGAACAGAGGCCCCAGAGTGTGAGGCCCGGGGCTGCAGGGAGGCTGGAGGGAGGCTGGAGGAGGGCTGGAGGGAGACTGGGCTGGAGGGAGGCTGGAGGGAGGCTGGGCTGGAGGGAGGCTGGAGGGAGGCTGGAGGGGGGCTGGAGGGAGGCTGGAGGGAGGCTGGAAGGAGGCTGGAGGGAGGCTGGAGGGGGGCTGGAGGGAGGCTATCACAGAGAGACGCATGCCAGCAACCACTACAATAGAGCCTTAACATGGGACCGGTTCAGGATACCCACGCACACACACTCACTCACTCTCATTACTTCACACACACACAAACCTCTTAGTCTGAAATGCAGAGTAAGTGGCCAGCAGGAGGTTCCTAACTATGGGTGCTTGAGCAGATTTCAGGGGTACAAGGGAATATTGGGGATTACAATTTATTTCCAAAATGGTGAGTCATTTCATGAGCCCATTTCTATTGTACGTGCCGTAAACCTAATCCCCCCCTGGCAGGTTACCCAGGTTACTGTACTCGCGAACTCTCAAACCAACTAGCTAACATGGTTAAATGGCTCGAACGTCCAGTCGCTCTCACTCTGGGTCCAGTTTTGACTTCTTCCAACCGGAAAGAAAGTCAGACTACACCGAGGAACCTGACAAGTGTGTCACTCAAACCCCTCGAGGCATCTTACAGCGTGTCACTGCTTGGGGCCGAGTCCAAAAAAGCCCCATTCTACCGTCCAATTTGTCCTTCTCCCTGCAGCCATAGTGGACACATTTAGAAGAATTATCAACACGCACGAGTGAGGGGCTACTAATTGGCTTGAAGGGTACCTACAACAAAAAAAAGTTGGGAACCACTGGTGTTAAGGGTCCAGTCGGAGGTGAGTGTGTTTGGTGTTAAGGGTCCAGTCGGCGATGTGCTAGCTGGGGCTGAGTGTGTTTGGTGTTAAGGGTCTAGTCGGCGATGTGCTAGCTGGGGCTGAGTCTGTTTGGTGTTAAGGGTCCAGTCGGAGGTGTGCTAGCTGGGGCTGAGTGTGTTTGGTGTTAAGGGTCCAGTCGGAGGTGTGCTAGCTGGGGCTGAGTCTGTTTGGTGTTAAGGGTCCAGTCGGAGGTGTGCTAGCTGGGGCTGAGTCTGTTTGGTGTTAAGGGTCCAGTCGGAGGTGTGCTAGCTGGGGCTGAGTGTGTTTGGTGTTAAGGGTCCAGTCGGAGGTGTGCTAGCTGGGGCTGAGTGTGTTTGGTGTTAAGGGTCTAGTCGGAGGTGTGCTAGCTGGGGCTGAGTCTGTTTGGTGTTAAGGGTCCAGTCGGAGGTGTGCTAGCTGGGGCTGAGTGTGTTTGTTGTTAAGGGTCCAGTCGGAGGTGTGCTAGCTGGGGCTGAGTGTGTTTGGTGTTAAGGGTCCAGTCGGAGGTGTGCTAGCTGGGGCTGAGTGTGTTTGGTGTTAAGGGTCCAGTCGGAGGTGTGCTAGCTGGGGCTGAGTGTGTTTGGTGCAGCAATGGAGTGAAAACGCCGGGCAAGCTCCCAGAATGCACTGAGCCTTGCCGTGAGGACAACCCAGTCAGCCACACATCAAACATGATCAATCATGAGGAGAGGGGAGGAGAGGAGGAGAGAGGAGAGTGGAGAGAGAGAAGAGAGGAGAGTAGAGGACAAGAGAGGAGAGGAGAGAGAGGAGGAGTGAGGAGAGAGAGAGAGGAGGAGAGGAGAGAGGAGAGGACAAGAGAGGAGGGAAGGGGTGAGGAGAGGACAGGAGAGGAGGAGAGAGGAGAGGAAGAGAGGTGAGGAGAGGAGGAGGAGAGAGGAGAGGAGGAGAGAGGTGAGGAGAGGTGAGGAGAGGAGAGGAGGACTTACGGTAGATAGACCATGCCAGACTGGAGCTTGGCTCCCTCCCAGAAACAGTCTAGAGGGGTGATGATGAGGCAGGGGTGCAGCTTCTCGATTATCTGACAGGACACACACACACAGACACACAGACACACAGACACACACAGACACACACACACGCACACACACACACACACACACACACACACACACACACACACACACAGGACACTAGGTTAGGCCATGCTGGTACAGAAGTACCGTGCTGTGGTGATTGTATGAGTAGATCAACAACATAAGAGACATCATGTTGTAGAATGAGGAAGACGCTTACGTGGTCCATAAAATTAGCTTCGGTAACAAGTTCTCCTGATTTGTAGCATAAATCTTCTAATTTCCATTGTCTGAAAAGAAACATATTCAGAACATTCCCATCACATCACATGTGTAGATGCAGACTGGTTTTGTTGTTGTGATCGTGGACCTCTCGCTCTGTTCATTATGCGCTGTGATTGTTAGAATCTAATGTGATTTTAATTCTGTTTTGTATGTATACTGTTTGGTTTCGTACTGCATATTTTTAGGGCCCAAGCACTGGCGGTGGGAGGCCCTATTGAAATTGTAAGGATTATTATTCTACCTATCTATTATATTATTATCCTACCTTCTACCTTCTTCTTCTCCCCAAACAAATGCATTTTTGGGCCCATAAACATTGTTGAAAACGCATGAAACTTTGCAGATACGTCAGTCCAGAAATGGGCGTGGCAAAACGACTCAAGAGCGCCCCCTGGAAAATTTCAAATGGCGAACCCCATATGGGCATATGTAGTTCATTGAGACACACTAAAATGTCTCTTGGAGCTATACCCAACATCCAACAGGAAGTCAGCAATTTTGCTCTTGGATAATGTTAGTTTTTGACAACCTGGACCTTATTTACGGCACATTATAAGACGTTTGACTCACCGAGATAACTTTGGTGTAATTCGGAGGCCTGTAGAAGAAATTTAAAATCCAGCGCGAGCCAAGTATATCCATGTAATGGTGGCGGACGGGGCACTGAGAATGCAGCTTCTAAAAAATCTATTTTCTGCCGCGAAACGGTTGTTTTCATCAATCTGTCTTTATGAATCGCTAGTTGTGCGTTGTGTGTACATAGAGCGAGGGCTTGTTGTGGTTTTTCACATGCTTCTGTAATATGATCTTTAGAAACGTCTTTAGAAACGAAATAGCTTCCCCACTTGCTCCAGCACGCATGTGCACAGCGCGCAGACTGGTTATTCTCACATTCTCTACCCTACGATCGGCTTGTTGGTGCCTGGAATATTGTGTGCAATATGGCTGAATATTTATCAGATTTTGAGGATATAGAAGATGACTTAGAATATGATGGACGCCGATCGTAGCGTAGAGAATGTGAGCCGCGAGTGTAGCCTACAGACGGAGAATAACCAGTCTGCGCACTGTGCGCATGCGTGCTGGAGCAAGTGGGGAAGCTATTTCGTTTCTAAAGACGTTTCTAAAGATCATATTACAGAAGCATGTGAAAAACCACAACAAGCCCTCGCTCTATGTAAGCACAACTAGCGATTCATAAAGACAGATTGATAAAAACAACCGTTTCGCGGCAGAAAATAGTTTTTTAGAAGCTGCATTCTCAGTGCCCCGTCTGCCGCCATTACATGGATATACTTGGCTCGCGCTGGATTTTAAATTTCTTCTACAGGCCTCCGAATTACACCAAAGTTATCTCGGTGAGTAGATAAATGTAGATTTCATGGATGCCGGAAATGGGCATGGCAAAACGGCTCCGGATCGCCCCCTAGAAAGTTTAAAATGGCGAGCCCCACCTTCCAGTTTTGCGTAGGCTAACGAAAGTTGATAGGAGCCATACCCTAAGTCCAACAGGAAGTTGCCATGTTGCTCGTTTTTGACATTTCCATCCCTCATACTTTAAAGGAGTAGTAAAGGGAAAATCATGTTTAGCCCTGTTTTACTTATGATCATATACAATGGTTCAGATCAAAGTTGACAAAACTAGCACTTTTGAGAAAGTCTGATAGTTGCTCTACCACCGTTTTGGTCATACAATGGATGTGGGTGGGCACTGTGAAAAATCATTCAAAAAATATGTTAAACTCTCAATTTCAAACACAAGAAACTCCCCGAGGTATTAATTGGCGTTCTGACATATAATTCGCCATAAAGTAAGATTCTCGTTCATCTGGAAAGTTTGCTAGTTTTGTCAACTTTTTGATCTGAACCATTGTATATGATCATAAGTAACCTTAAAACAGGGCTAAACATGCATTTTACCTTTACTACTCCTTTAACGAACTCCTCCTACAGATTTCATCCGATCGACTTCACACTCGGTCTGCTTCATCTGAAGACCTTTCTGATTAAAAGTTATCAAAAAAAATGTTACGTTTACTAAACACCCTTGCCATGGTGCTGCGGTGAATTTTGCGTTATCCGATTTAGACCAAATTGCTCACGCTTCATGAAGGTCGCGTCCTGAACACATCTGTAGGTCAGTATTGAGTCATACTTATAGCGCCGCCTACAGGTCAAGCAGGAAGTCATCATAGCTCCTACAAATATTGTCCGATTTACACAACATTTCTCACGCTTCATCAAGGTACCGTCCTGAACACATCTATGCATCGGTATTGAGTCACGCTTAGAGGGCCACCTACTAGTGACAGGAAGTTTCTCTCAGTACTGGACACCGAAATAGCACACCCTTTAACTGCGCCGCACCCTAACACGTGTGGGGTGCAAGGGCCCGCTCACTGCTGCTAGCAAACACTTAAGCAATGCATCTGGTCTGTCCACTGACTGTTCCAATGTAATTGTGATGTCCATATTAAATAAAAGTTTCATTCATTCATTCATCCATTCATTCATTCATCAAAACATTATTCGCCCCGAGAGCCCCCTGATAAAATTAAACATGTAACGAGGGTATTTGCGCGTCGGCGAGTGCGCGTGGGCGTCCCCTGTGACGGTGAACAGGATAAGCCTATCATGCAATGAGAAGCCGTGCGCGAGGGCGGAGCCTCACCTGTTGTACAGGTAGACATGCACGCGGCTGGCCCGGAGGGCGGAGTCCAGGTGCTGGCGCAGCGCCTCCACTGTCAGCACACTGGCGCCCTCCTCCCGCGGCGTCTGGATCATCAGCTGGGGGCTGAACATGGCCTCCTCCCCCATCTTCTGACGCGTGTACTTCAGCTCCTGGTTCACCCGGCCCCCCACTGGCGAGGGGAGGGAGGGATGGAGGGAGAGAGAGAGACTGTCAGACTGGCACACACACCTGAACACACAGAAAGTCAAGCTGGAGCACACACGAACGGATTGTATACTCTGGCACGCGCACACACACACGTACAGTACGCACACACGCACACAGTAAACACACACACACACACACACAGACTGCGCTACTTTATTTGATTGAACCTTTTGAGGTGGAGTTGGAGCAGATTCTAACTTCATGCAGACTGTCCAGCTTTCCAAAGCACAACTCGTGATCCGTCCAACCTTGAGATTATTTAAGCCATGGCAACAGCCGTCACCATCGCTGCTCGGAGCATAGAAACGCCATAAACACCGTGCTTCAGAGCCAGCTGTGTGTGTGTGTGTGTGTGTGTGTGTGTGTGTGTGCCTGTGTGTGTGTGGCAGCCACCCAGTGGCGTGGTGGGTCTAAGCCCTGTGCGTGTGCTCTGAGTCCGCAGCTACAAAAGCAGTCATTCAGGACCTGTACCTGCCAACCCTGCCCTCACACACACACACACACACACCAGACCACCAACCCCACTCACTCTGCGACTACCCCCCCCCCCACCCCACACACACAGACACACACCAAGCCAGTCTGGTTCTGCTGCAGTACACACACACACGCCATTCCAGCAAACCCAGCCCTTCAGAGCCATGTCTAAATGTGCCACAACCCCTCCTCAGCAGTCTGTAGTGTGTGTGACACCTGGATGACAGGATTAGGAGAGGCAGATGGGAGTTTTAATACACACCCTCAACTGTTTCTATCAATAAACCACACGTTTCAGTCAGAGTGCTGTGTGTGTTTGTGTGTATGCGTGTGCTTGTATGAGTGTTTGTGTGTGTGTGAGTCTGTGAGTGGGTGAGTGTGTGAATGAGTGATATTTTCCTGAGATAGGGATATTTTCCTGAGAGTTGGAGTAATGGTCTCATCACACCTATATTTAAAAGCAGTGACAAATTTGACCCTCAGAACTACAGAGGAATATGTGTGACCAGCTGTATGGGCAAGGTGTTCTGCAGCATCATCAACACCCGAATAGTACAATTCTTAAATGACCCCAACGATCTGCATAAAAGTCAAATGGGATTCATGCCAAACCATCGCACATCTGACCATATTTTCACCCTCACCACTCTCATTAACACACATGTTCACCGAAAAAAAAAAAAAATGTATTCATGTTTTGTAGACTTCAAAAAAGCTTTCGATAGTATTTGGCATGAAGGGCTTTTTTATCAGTTACTGGAGAGTGGTATAGGGAGAAAAACATATGATTTGATTAAAACAATGTATTTGAATAACAGATGTGCTATTAAAATTGGAAACAAAATAACAAATTATTTCAAACAGTACCGTGGGGTGAAACAGAGGTGCAATATGAGCCCAACCCTCTTCAACATCTATATAAATACATTTGCAGAACTACTGCAGAAATCCACAGCCCCGGGTGTGACCCTGCAGGACACTGAGGTCAAGAGCCTGATGTTTGCGGATGACCTGGTTCTCCTGTCTCCCTCCACAGAGGGCTTGCAGCAGAGCCTGGACATCCTCCATAAGTTCAGCCAAACATGGGCACTAACTATAAATATGAAAAAGACCAAAATATTGACCTTTCAAAAACGATCCAATTCTCAGAAAAATAAATTCACATTAGGAAACACAGAAATTGAACATACAAAACATTACACATATTTAGGCTTGATTATCAATTCCACTGGACATTTTGGCATGGCTGTGAATGCACTCAGAGAGAAGACAAGAAGGGCTTTTTATGCCATCAAAAGAGAAATTCCAATTGACATCCCAATTAGAACGTGGCTCAAAATTCTAAATTCAGTAATAGAACCAATAATATTATATGGCAGCGAAGTGTGGGGCCCACTAACCAGTCATGATTTCTCAAAATGGGAAAAACATCGACTGGAAGCCCTGCATGGAGAATTGTGCAAAAACATACTTGGAATCCACAGACACACAGCCAATAATGCATGCAGGGCTGAACCTGGTCAATACCCTTTAATAATAAAAATTCAAAAGAGAGCCATCAAATTCTACAAACATCTCCAATCAAGTGACCCCCACGCCTACCATTACAAAGCCCTATAGTGCCAAGAGTTGAGCAAAGACAAGAGTCCCCTCTGCCAGCTGATGCTGAACCTCTGCCCACAAACCCCAGGGCTTCAGGACCAATCAATCTGGCCCAACCAAATCATCTCAAAACAAAAAGAAAAGTATATCAAATATTGGCATGAAACCACCAAATCACAAAGTAAGTTAGATTTCTATTTGACCCTAAACAGAGAATACACTGTAACAGGATACTTGACTGCAGTGACTGATAGAAGACTGCGGAAAACGTTGACAAGGTACAGACTGAGCGGACACAGCCTGGCCATAGAAACAGGCCGCCGCAGGCAGTATTGGCTACCCAAGGAGGCCAGGCTGTGTTCACTTTGTCATCAGAGAGATGTTGAAACACAATCTCCCTTCTTATTATATTGTGAGAAAAATAAACATTTAAGAGAGATTTTCTTTGATAAAATAAATAATGTATATCCTGAGTTTATTCACCTCCCTGATCCCGAGAAACTGCCATATTTATGTGGAGAGAAAAGTCAGTGTGCAGTATTAGCTGCTAAATATGTTGACTATTGTCATACGTTAAGGGAAACAAGTTATACTGTATAGCAAACATCTCAGCCAGCTCCCCAACACTATTGTTGCTTTTGATTGTATTGTTGATATATAGCTTCATGTTTTGTTGTGTATGTTATGTTTTTATACACCCTCACACTCACTTTTTATTTATTTATTAATACATAATCTGAATGTTGATTTTTTTTATGTTGATTTTATGTACTGCTTTGGCAATGTGGGTTATTGGTGGGTGACCTATCGTGCCAATAAAGCTTATTTGAATTTGAATTTGAGTGAGTTCCAGTGTGTTTGTGTGTGTGTGGGCACACCTGCGCTAAGGCAGCACCATATGTAGTGTACATACCTTTCTTTCTCTCCCTCGCTCACACGCACGCACACACACACACGCTCAAATAGCACTGTGAGAGAGTCCTGTGTGAAAATCTGTTCCGTTTTATATGCTATAATCCAATTTAACAATTGCTCGCGATCCATGCAGCACCAGGCATCATAGAGCTGCATATTTTGGGCCCATTGTAATGGTATTAAAGTTGAACATGAGCATGGGGCTGTGTTGGGACGGACCACCCAGCCAGACCAGAGAGACTGACGGGGGGGGGTACGTCGGGGGGCATTAGGGAACACACACTTGATTTCTTTTTTCTGGACCCAAACGGCGGTCCCATCTGATCCAACGAGGCAGGGATGTTTATAATACTCATCATTAATAGCAGGCATGGGATAACCAGAACCGGCTCCGGGACAGTGTGTGTGTGTGTGTGTGTGTGTGTGTGTGTGTGTGTGTGTGTGTGTGTGTGTGTGTGTGTGTGTGTGTGTGTGTGTGCGTGCGTGCGTGTGTGTGCGCAGGATGGAAGTGATTTAGGCCTCTCGGTCGACCTGGGGTCCAAATGCTACTTGGAATCATTTCAAATACTTATCTGCCTTCGATTCATCTTGCCTGGCACGCCAATACCGACGGGATAGTCCCACGCGTTCAAACGTGGCGCTCCAGGAAGACTAAGCCCCGACTAAGACCATCTGACCCTGGCCTGACCCCGGCCTGACCCCCTCTGTCCCAGGCTCACTCGCACATTGGCACTGGAATAGGTGCCCCCCCCCCCCTCCACAGCTTCCGGGTATTATGGAAAATGTTTTTGGGCGAGAATGTCTACGCCAGGTATTACGGTAATAGAAGGTTGATGATAAAGTAAAGGGAGGTAGTGGTGTGCACATCAACGTGTACTTTAGGCCAGGTTGATAAAAAACACAACACTAGAAGAGGAAAACGATATCCGCTCATTGGATTATACTGTAGCTCCCAACATTTAATTTTTCATCTTTGCCTGGAAGAGACCCTGTGTGGTCGAAACGTTGCTGTTGGAAGCTTAAATCCAATGTGCGGATATCCTTTTCCTGTAACAACTTTTAATCAATTCATAAACATTGTTTTCATTCAAATTTTCAAAAAACAATTGAGTTGTGGGCTACTAGGTTATGTTTTTCCAGTTTACTTTTAGAAGTGGTTTGCTAACTAATCTTGAAGTAATGTTGCCTAGGCGACGCCTGCCAATAAGAGCTTGCTAGACTCGCTATCCAGCACAAACCGCAGAAAAATTCACCAGAAATGAAGCGTCTGACAGGTCAAAATTTAATGGGGGAGAAAGACCCCCCCCCCCCCCCAATTTACGATTTTTCTTCATGCCCCCCCCCCCCCCCCCTCCACATACACTACGTGGTACACTCCAGTGCCTCCTCTCCTCACTAGCCAAGTCTGCTAGGACACACTCTACACTAGTCTGGCAGGAACCCCTGCTCACTCCTTCTGGTCTACTCTGTGTACTCTTACAGCCAAGTGCACTTCCAAGTACAATAGGGAGGGAACGAGAGAGAAACAGCCCATATAGCAGACGGAGCCAGAGGAAAACAAGTCTGCTTCCCGAGAGCGGAGAGTGAAGTGTTGGGAACACATTCCAAGACTTGGGTGACTTGGACTACCACCCAACGCCCGTCCTTAACAGCCTGAACCGAGAAGAAGGACAACACAAAGGAATGCAAACACACACACACACTACAGGAAACAGCGCATTACAACCTCAGGCTTGGAGAATTCCACACTTCACGAGGTCACAACGTTTTGGGGTCAACACTCACACAGCCTCAGGGTGAAATTAACACCCCAGCTGGACCACAAAAAAAAAGAGCGAGTGCGTGCGTGTGTGTGTGAATGTGTGTATGTGTGTGTGCGTGTGTGAATGTGTGTGTGTGTATATGTGTGTGTGTGCGTGTGTGAATGTGTGTGTGTGTGTGTGTGTGTGTGTGTGTGTGTGTCTGTGTATATATGTGTGTGTGCATACCAGTGGAGGCTCGTCCATTGAGGCAGGGGAGGACAGTCCTCCTCAGTTTTTGGTGAGAAGAGATGGATTAAAATATAAATATATGAATGTATTTATTAATAATTAATATTATCTCAGTTTGGTTCATAAAGCAGGTTTTCCCTATTGATAAAAACCCAATATTGAAATTCTAAAGCTCCAACAGTGACATCTATAACATGCAGCTGGAGGACCCATAGATATCTATGGAAGGGAGGCTAGCCTCCCTTAGGGCGGGTTCTTTTCTCTTAAATCAATGTAATGCCTTTTTTCTTGCTAATTTGTGATTGGCCAAAACGCTGAAAAATTACCGCAAGGGAGGACAGTACTCAGGCCCTGTCTGAACAGGATTTAATGATTGACATTTTGTTAGTCCAATCACATTCCAGATTCCAGATTTACCACAGTGAAGACCGATTGGGTCGGCGTTGATGTCTGTGTTTCTCTTCCCTGTGCCATTAGAGACTTTTTGTGTGTTCGTAGCTCCATAATATAATACATCCGAAAGTATTATGGGACATATTATACATCAAACTGGTCGTCTATTTGTCTTGATTCTAGCCATCTAAATATCTAAGCTGACATAAATACTTTTTGAGCTAGAGCCGTCTGAACACGACAGTTCCACTGGCTGGCTAGCCGGTAACGTTAGCTACGAGGTGCACGTCAGGCTACAGCATAGGCAGGCGCGCAGATTGGCTGGAGGCGCAAACTGTCGGCAACTCGTCCCAAACATTTCTAGAGACTGGGTCGCAACACTGGATCGGAGAAATCCACAGCCTGGCTCCTGCTTGCATGAGAATTGATCGCTTTGCGGTGCTTATTCCTCATCCAGTGATGGATGGGTGGATGGAAAACTTTCATCTGAATGTTCATATTGTTCTGATAACAGCAAGCCAAATGAGCTAATCCCATAGCTGTACTATTGCTAGCTAGCCATGAGCGAACTGTTGGATACGTATTCCATTGTCCAGTTGTCATATTTGCCAACAAACTGTTTGAGAGCCAGCACACCTGTGTCCCCTAATCCAAAAACATTTTTCATATATCACCTAACCTCTCCAGCACCTCACCAATATCAATTATTTTCTCTCTTTAGAGAAGAGTACAATCCATTACAACAACTATTGCTTACAACGTTTTGTTGTTTTGTAACATTTTATCATGAATATGATAAATAAATGCTGCATGTAGTTAAAGAAAGTGTTATTCAGTTTTTCATATGCTAAAATTGACTGTAAATCCACTCTAAAGCTGATATTTCAAATAATAACTGACTGAGGGAAAGTGCCCCCCGGCGCCCATGGGTGGTTCGCCTCTCTTCCTCCTGTCCTCCTCAGTTTTTTGAGTCACCAGCCGCCACTGGTGCATACACACAGCTGTGTTTCTTCTAGGGCTGCACGATATTGACAAAAACATACATTGCAGCAATATACTTTTTTGCAATATATATTGCGATATGTAAAACAAGGCGTGGGAGCCCCCGATTCTCGTCATCTTCTCTAATCTTGCTAATTGCTTCCTGTGCTGTCGCCAGGCTTGATGCTACATCAGCCTTTCGGTAGCCGAAGTAACGGCAAATGTCAGACGTTGACTGTCTTTTAACCACTAAATCGTCCCCTTTCTCTGTCATTTTCATTTTATTCAACTTGTGCTCGCCTTCCGGCGGGGCAGGGCAGGGCTGCTGAGCATCATTTACTAACTAAAATTCGGACTCATGTTATGTCAGACAAACTACCATATAGTGTATAAAATTACAACTTCGATACGATACCTGCTAAAAATATCTCGATACCGATACTGAACCGATACCACGGGACAAACCTAAAACATCAGGAAACGTAGGCTAATGGAATAATACAACGTCAAACTACTACTTCATACTTTGTGCCAGAAACTTCATTCAAACTCTAAAATGTTCATGATGTTTAGCTGTTTCCCGGGTCCATTCAGATTTTTTGATATTTTTTATAGTATTTTAGTAATTTAACTTTTAATAGTAATTTTTGTGCCATTGAAACTGCTGGTTGAATGTTCAGTATCATTATGTTTTTAGAGTGGTGGCAGCTGTTGCTTTGAAAATATTCACACATTTTGTAAACTGCTGGCACTCCTACAGTTTTGAAAGCTCACACACATATTATACATCAAAACATTCACACAACTGTGCTGATTCCCAATGTAAGTATCTAAGCTGTGTGACTTATAGTTTTCACGGTATGACGATTTGTTCGGCAACTGCCCTCCCCATTGAAACGTATGGTGCCGCACTCTAACTTTTGAGCTGCTAATTTTGCATTTTTACCCTTTTTCTAACTTGTCGCCTACAGTTTTAACAGCTCATACACATATTATACATCAAAACGTTCACACAACCGTGCGGATTCGTACAATGTAAGTATCTAATCTGTGTGACTTACCGTTTTTGAGGTATGACGATTTGTTCGGCAACTGTACACCCCATTGAAACATATGGTGCCGCATTAACTTTTGAGCTGCTAATTTTTCATTTTTACCTTTTTTCTAACTTGTCGCCATGCCTACAGTGTTTAAGCTATACGGACATATTATACATATGGTGTCAATATATAAGCTGTAACATTTATAGTTTTCGCGATAGGGCTGTCTGAAGCAGACCATGTCTAGGATCAGAGTGTCAGTTGGGATTAGAGTGGTGGCAGCTGTTGCTTTTTTTAAATTTGTGTGCATGTGCAGCATCTCTTAAAGGTACAGGCACCCTTTTATAACTAATGTGGTAGCACAGAACTCAGCCAAAGTGGGATAGAGACACATGGTCTTCACCGGTGCAGGCGGGTAGGTGGCCCGGAGAGGGGTATACTGTCCCCGACCAGCTCTGACCTGAGGGGGCGGAGTCTCGCCACCACGCCACTGTCCACACCACAGACCCCACAATTCAGCCCTGAGTGGGCTAGCGACGCACGGTCTTCGCCGGTGGGTGCATGGAGATTGCCCGGTCCGTAGAAGTTCTAGCAGTAGCTGTTACATACAGCTGCAGCAGCTAGCCCACCTCACATTTCCTCCAGGAAATGTACTTTCTAGTTGTATTATTTTATTCATTAAATTAATTAGAAAAAATAAAAATAAAAATAAATAATAAGCTTGGGATGCTACAATTATAAGCTGAAAGCAGCATGCAAATTGCTGGGGGGGATGCTGGGGATTTCCCCCCCTCTGGTTTGATATCTGCTCCTCTGATCATTCATTTTTATCGCCGGTGGGGATACGTTTTTATCCCTGCTTCTGGTCAGACTGAATATAGCTACAATTCCTGTGCCCGAAAATAGATTGCGCAATTTAAAAAAACTACACTATCTATTTCAAAAATATGATTTACAACAGCTAGTTCTAACCACATGTCATGGCAACCGTCAACCAAGCGCCTACTCTAACTAGCAAGAAATAGCAATGAAATGCATTTCGTCATATTTTGCTGCTAGGATTTTGGAGGATGCCCAAAACGCCAGAGGTCCGTCACCAAAGCAGACTCTTCTGCTAGTGCTAAACATCAGTAAGTGACAGGATTAATTTTTTATTATAATACAATTATTGTTGTGGGTGACAAGCGGGCAATCGTCAGTATGTATTGCTTTTGTTTTGCTATTATCATCCTCGATATTGGGCGATAGCCAAGTCAGCGCAGCACATTGTCGCGGCCACCAATTTAGCCTCTTTTGCACAACACCAATACCAATTTATATTGGATCTTGTGTTCCAGATTTTCTTTTCAGCCTTGCGGCCTGGCCTACCAGTGAAAGTGCGCGTGATTGTGGATCAAGATGGATCCATGCTGAATGTTAGTCTACAGATTTGTCGGGATAGATGGCTGGTGTTCAAATTTGCTTTCAAGGCACAGGCCTACTGTAACAGTGATTTGATGTAGCCTATAATGCACATAGTGCCTATCTTTAACTAGCCTACGCATATCACTTTTTGTGTGTTGGCTGTAAGCCGACACACCAAGAAAAGGGAATCCTATTTGTCTGTCCTTCCCTGTTGTTGTTGTTGACCTGCAGTTCTATTGTTGCTACCACAAGAGGCAGTGGTCCCAGAACATCAAAACAAAAAGACTCCACAGATTTCCCAGGTCAGTGGTGGCCGAGTGGATAGTGCGCTGTTTATATTATACCCTCATGTGCGCTGCCTATCACCGCGAAGGTTGTGAATTCAATCCTCGGTGTGGACATACCAAGGTACCATGACATATTTTGTCACTGGATGTTATAGAAGTTATGTAACGAGCGTAACAAAGGGGTCATATTTGTTAATTATAGACCCTTTACAGCCTAGTCAGCACAAGTATGCACGCGCATTCTTGAAACAGTAGCAGAGGAAGACAGACAAAATCGCCATTATTAAGCGTACGGACTGGACTGAGGACATCATCAAAAATGTGTTTCGGCCTAGTTAGGAGAGGTGCTCACATTTATTTGTTAAAATAGACCCGTTTGCTTAGGTAAGTGAGGTTTCATGTTTATCTGACACTTGTAAATATGAGCGCCTCTCCTAACTAGGCCGACACGATTTATTTCGACGGCAAAGTGAATGGACCAGCAAAGGACTGTTGTCTGGCATGAGCGAGCGGAATGCGACAATGGGACTGAGAAGGGCTAGTTGAAATGTAGAGTAATATCTGAAGTAAACAGTAACCCATAACCTGGCTGCACGCTAAGCTAAAGCTAAGTTCAGGAAATGAAGCCCAATGATAGCTAGCTAACGTTAGCTAGTGCTAGCTAACACGCTAGCTAGTGTTAGCTACCTAACTCAAGGAGTTGGAGATACTGTGCACGTTCTCTCAAAGTGCTTTAGCTAAGGTTAGCTACTACAAGCTAGCTAGTCCATGTCACCAACACTTGCCTCACAACATACGTAGCTAAACTATTCACACAGCAAGCAACGTCAGCTGACTGGGACTGTCTCGTGAGTAGAATAACCAGTGTTGTGAAATACATTTAACAACTGGTCAGTTGATATGTTGCACAGCAATCGGACAGGACAATATCATTAGGGCTAGGTTAGGTAGCTAGCAAAGTCAGCTTGCCCAGCTGGTATGGTTATAGGCTCATTCCTATGGGATAGCTTAGTAGTTTGTGATTTAGCAATGGGTTGACTAATCAGTAGATCAATATTTTCAGTTGGGGATAGGACTACACTATTCTCCCTTCTGTTCTGTTGTAGCTTTGATGCTGGGATGCCTGGTGTGGTTGAGGCCAGAGAGTGTCGGCTGCTGTGAAACGCTGATGTCCAGCCCCCCCAAAGATCAAAGGTCTTCATGTGCAAGCCCCACCCGGACAGGACATGGCCAGACAGCAGTATCTGATCATGGATGGCTGTGAATGTGTCCATGATACAGGCAGTGCAATTACATAAAATGTCAAGTATACTGTACAGTAGTATACAGTAGTGCAGAGTAAGTTCCATATTGTATAGACAAGGTGTTCAATTGCTAAAGTGTTGTCAGGTGTTGAGTCAGTTGTTTATAGTACTCTGGTTGTACTATACATAGGCCCTCACTCTAATTATAACAATGGCACACATGCCACCGCCTGGACCAACAAGTGAACACGTGACACCTTGCACCTTGTCTATACAATAGACAACTGACTATACACCACTGTACACTCGAACACTCGAACAAACACCTGACAACACTTGAGCAATTGAACACCTTGTCTATACAATAGACAACTGACTCTGTACTACTGTATACATATGCATTACATGCCTCTCTTCTTTACAAAGATGGTCACAACCACAACATGTCCTGAGAGCACATGAAAAATAACAACTTATGGCTACTTTTAATGTGCATGTCTGTATGTTTAATAAAGCATTTAGGAAAAGTTTCAATCAAGACTAAGTATTACCTATTCTGTTGAGTACTATGTTTACAATTGTTCATTCGTGATATTATTACAATTGACCATTCAAGTCTGCCTACACTTAGCTTACTTAGCTAAGAAACATTTTAATTACAATTTACTTCTAAGGGCTTTACTTTCATATCTTTCACTTTACTTTCATATCTTCATATCAATATAATATCAAGATCCTAGTAGATGTCCAAATAACCCACTGTGTCCTTGGTCTACTTATTCACCACCTAAAGGGAAGTGCAAAACAGCAAGTCATGATCTTTATCCAGAAACAAAAGTTGAACCCATTGCAGCAAAATAGCTAACATTACAGGAATCATCAGTGTAACTGCTTTAGCCGCTGACTGCTACCATTAATGTTATGGAAGCTGCTGCTAGTTGTTGTGAGCCCATGAGCTTACTGGCTATCCCACTCTCATTGTGCTGGATTAGCACTGGAAGCATTGGAACTGATGTGTCCAGGTGACAAGACCCATCTTTATTTATCAGACATTACCGTCCTACCAGTCCGCACAGAAACATGGTTTTTAATGAGGTCTAAAGGTCTATGATGAGGACGGGATAGCTCTACATTCATAGCCGTGTGATCAATAACCTAACATCGTATGATTTGTCCTTTCTTTTAGCACTTTGTTGGGTGTATAAGAATACAATAAGAGCATTCAGTCGTTTCCTTTGTTCTGATATTTACATTTGTTCAATATATGGACATTACATTTTATTTGAAAATGTCCCCCCCTTTTTTTTTACAAATCGCACCCTGGCTGAAAATGTCTGCTCTGCTCAGGCCCCCAGGATTCGAAATCTAAAGTGAAGCCCTATCGAACCGCGCCATCTTGGGAAATTTGTAGTCATTTGGCTATTTCCGGTGACTTTTGTACTTGCGCAGTTGTGCTTTTCTGTCCTACACGCGTCCACGAACAAGTTCACGTTATGTGAAATGTAGACGCACGTTCCTGGCTCTCCCCGCTTTGATTGAGCAATGAACACCGGCTTGCATGTTATCCTGTTTTTGTCAAATATATCCATTGGAGACATTATTTTTTTATCCAGGCATCTTAGTTTTAACAGGTTAATTATAGCTGAACATGTTTTGTTTGCTAGTAGATGGTATTCATTTCGTTCGCGATAACGTTATTGCAGCCAGGCGAAATTCCTCCAGGGAGCCAGTGACAGGCGAGTTGAAGCGAGCTTCACTCCCCGCCAGCAGGAGCTTTGGCCGCTGCTACCGCATCTCTGATAACCCGCTGAGTTCATGGCTGCTATTTCACATTCGCCCTTGATCAATCCCAATACCGATCCATGGTAATAATGAATCAATCTTTCAGATCGGCAGTGCTGCATGCATTTTACAACATCATTGTTAGCTTTATTAACATAACCTACATTTATCTCTCTAACCTTAGGCTATCCATCTTACCATCTTGGCCATTCGATATAGAAGCTAGAAGCGGTCAACGCCGTTGACTGAAAACACCCGAACTTAACTTAACCATGTAGGCTAATTATTGTGGATTGTTGAATGGCAGTGTATCGTTTCATCTTTATGCCTACACACCAACTCCTTTCCATTGTATGTGAATAAATTCATGTTATTCTAAAAAATATCCAGTTTCTGTCCATTTCTGGAAAAGGCTAATAATTGCTGTCAAATGATCACTCCAGTTTATCACTGTATCCCACTACCATTTCAACTATGCCCAGGATGTTGTGTAATGGTAGTGGGATACGGTGATAAATTGGAGTGATCATTTGACAGCAATTATTAGCCAAAGACAAAAATAGGCTATAGCCTATGCTATACAACATTGATAAAATAGACTATGAGTTTCCTAATTATATGATTTATAAGACTGTGATGACTGATTGCTTCCATACATGCCGTGGGAGCGTATTTTGAGCAGGATGCTGCTGACCAAAGTCCAGCCCAATCTCTCTAAAATGCACGGTTGCGCAGCATTGTAAAAAGTAGGCCTATCTGTATTTCATTTTGTTAGGATATTCTATTCGATTTGAATATGTTCTGCTATTCTAAGCTGTTCTATCTATGTTATTCTTTTATGCATTATAATAGTCAAAACTAAATTTCCAAAGGTAGTAGAGAGATAGAAAAAGCCAGCTGGTAGGCTATCGATAGTGTGGAAAGTATCCATAGCCTACTGCGGAAAATTAGTAGGCTATTGAATTTTGAATTATCATGGCGTGTTTGAGTTTGACTACATAGCAGGAGAAAAATTGCAGGCCCAGCGATGTGCCTGTTGCGAAAGCGCACATCGCAATGGCGATGCGTAAAGGATAAATCGTACAGCCCTAGTTTCTTCAATGACACACATTCCCGTTTCCATGCTCCGAGGGAAGTTGGCCGACCCTGGCGTGCCTCGTTCGTATCTCTAAAATGTCTCCCCCCTGACCCTAAATGCTTATGACCCAAAATATACTGCTATTACTTCAAACATAGTTCCTATTCCATTCCTAGCTTCCCTCTCTCCTCCTCCCCTCTCTTCACACCTCTCTCTCTCTCTCTTTCTCTCTCCATGCTGTCGATCCTGCAAGATAACGTTGCTTACCTACAGCACACCTGTAGAACTCTTCAGGTGGAATACCATGTGTTTTCATGTCTCACGATCTTTCTGTGCGAGTGTGTGTGTGTGATATCTGGGGGCTGTGTGCAGGTCCAAGCCAGATCCTGGAGACAGACGAGGTCAGGGGAAGGTGAGGGTTGAGCGGCGGTGCCACGCGTTGCGCAGGTCCTGCTCAGGCACACATCTAGGATGGGCTCTAAGTGCCACGTGATTTACGCACTGACGTGACGAGGCCTTGCGAAAACCCACATCAGATCAGATCAGAGCGAAAAGGGCAGTGTCATGCGCTGGTTTTTGTTTTTTTCTGTGCCCTCACAACACACGCCCTACGGGGGATGGGGCGGTTCTGTCTTCACGCCCTACCGGGGGGGTTCTGTCTTCCGGCAGAAGCACCTACAGTACATATGAGCCCAGTAATGAACAGCTGACTCACTGAACGAGGTCATTTTCTATAGGATCAACCTTCACTGCGCTGTGTAACTTTACTTTAAAGGATTAACATGGTGGTTCAATATAACACTTTCCAGGTATCTTTAGGCAACAACAAAACACATGTGTTTAACTATTTCAGAATTCATCCATACAAATTCTTTTAAAACATGTTTTTAGAGGTCTGAATCTGCCACTCAAAAAGTTCACTCACTCAAAACTGGGCGTGATTCATTACAACTGATTGACAGTTCTCTGAGCAAATGACCAACTGGAATCATTATGATTGACAGGCGTGTGCCCCGTTACCATAGCTACCACCGCTCCGAGCTAAACAACACAAGAGCTAGATCGCGCAACAGCCAGATCAATAGCCATTTTTCTAGCTGCTTACCAGGGGCATTTACAAAGTCCTTAATATTATATTAACCCCCAAACATTATAAAGATACACGCTACCTAACAGGCCGTATCCTCGAATTTGCATTAGGCCAATTTGGGAAAAGTACGATAAAAGTATAACGACGACACGTCTCCCCCGCGACAGAGGAAAAGCACCCTGCAGCCGGCCACGCAAGCTAGACTAGCTTTCAGCCAGCTAAGAACAGTATAGACCTAGTTAGTCAAATAATTGCAACTGTGGGTCTTACCAGAAGACAGATCATTTGCGCTGTGAAACCGACATAAAATCCGCATTGTTCACCAGTCTAACGTTATTTATCTTAGTAGGTGTCCAACAAAGCCAGTTGAACACTGAAACGTTACTGTTCTGGGAACATCTGTCAGTTGTGGTGATATAAAGGAATTGAGTGGAATACCACCGCAATAACTGATTATTAGTCAGATCAATTCAATCATTATAGCTTGTTTCATATACAAAGGCAACACAATGTGCGCTTTACAGAAAGGGGGAGAGGATGTAGCCTACATGTAGCCTACTTATCCTACCCCGAATTATGTGGGAGACTGCATGCGTTTGGAGAGACAGCGGGCCGTGCACCACGACTCCGTGAGCGCAGCGGTCAAGGGGTAGCCTACTCCGGAGTCTGGAGACTAACAGGTCATGCAGTCAATAGATCTCGTTTTGAATGTTATTGTAATGCCCTCTGGTTATAATAGAATATATCTACTGGAGCTGTTTAATCCCAAAATGCGCAATGCTTCCTGAAGTTGGGTCGGATCGAGGTGCTGGGATGATCAACATTATGTGGAGCAGATGCCACAGTGATGATAAGGTTTACACAACTTTCAGAATGTTTTGCAGAATTACAATTATTTGGAGTTGTAAATTATGAAAGGAACATAATAACTTGACTTAATATCTTCACCTCCACCCACCCTGAAATGTAGTCATACTTTTTGCACAATAGCCTCTATATGCGCATCACAACGCTGCAATACAAGACCTTAGGACAAACGATTCAGTACACAGCAGGTGTGTTTGATCAAGTTAAGATCTCAATGTGAGAATAAATAAATGACAAAAACCCGCACGGGTACTGTAGGACTACGTCTTTATTTTCCGAGGTAATTGTTGCGCATACAACATGACATTAAATTAAGACATAGACTACTTTCTCATAAAACAGGGGGTGTTGTAACATATTTATAATATCATTAGGTGACATTGGCTGCAACCTGTCCTCCAGGACCTGCACACCTCCAGAGCCCTGAAGCGTGGGACCTGGACCTCCCGAGTCCCAGTATTGGAAATGTAGTGATCGGGTTACAAGAAAAGGGGACAAATTATAAAAGCGATTAGTAATAGCATCGATATTTTGCATATGCAAAACAGCATAAATTACAATAGGCTATTTATCAGTAAATTAATAATAATAATCGGGAGATTCTTGTGGAGACAAACTGACTTATA